>NW_005843262.1:86566-120037 GCF_000455745.1 Alligator sinensis | reverse complement strand
GCATGTGTGCTCCATGCAGGGATGTGCAGTTTCGGGTGTCCGTAACGGTGGGGTACAATGGTAGAGTTGCTGGTTCTGCACGGTCTTTTGTCTTTCAAATGGTGGGTTCTTGTCTCTGTTCCTGGGTGAGGTCCGTGGTTCCTGGATGAACCAATGCGAGGTGATGGCCTGGTCATTACAGGCCATTCAGTAGAGGCCTGCTACCATTGTATTTCAATCATTCCCAATCACTCTCATTCATCCGGGAACCAATTTACATGTGAGGGGTACATGACTCAGACAGTTGCAACACAGGGGATGTCTGGGCAGAGGACACAAGATGGAAGCTTGACATACAAAATGGAAACTTGACATGACTTATGCTAACTTATATATATAGGCCTAAAACAGTAATCACACAATATAAAAGCAGTACAAACATAATAATTATCATTTATAAAAGAGTCGGTTTCGATATCAAAATAGCAGGTAACTTATTTGCAAAGAGGGGAGAGAAAAATAAAACTTACTACCTAAAATAAAATGTTAAAGCTTATCCTACATCTTAGCTTACTTATATTTGTCTATAGGGAATAGAGAGGGAGAGAAAAAGTCAGAAATGGTTGGGGAAGGAGAGGGAATGCATTTTAAAATAAAGAAAAAAAAAGAAAAACTGGGGGTTTTGCTACAAAACCACCTCCAGACTATACAGTTTTTATATGGTGCATTGCTACATCATTAGTACTTTTTTTTCAGCAGATACTTGTATGAAAATGATCTTAAAATAACTGAATGGGATATTATATCTTATTCATAGCCATATCAGGGGATGTGTAGGAGGTGTCAACAAAGCTGCTAGGTGAATTTTAAAGTATAACTTGTGTAATGGGAGTCATGTCAATTTTTTGTAAGAATGAATCTATTATAATATCTTTTAAAAATGCCATATCCAGTTTTTTTTTCTTTTCTAATGGACCTGTATTATGGACAAGAGAACAAAACTCCAGTGAAGAATATACAGAGAGTCATCCATCAAAAGCAATTAGCATATATCTTCATATAATTTCATCATCCTGGCACATGAACAGCATTTTTTCTGCACAAAATACAGTTTCTGCAAGTCATTAAAACTCTTATGCACTGAAGGGAGTGAGAAGGGGTAGGAAAAAGAAGGGATTCTTGAGTATAAATAATGAAATAAGAGTATTCATTAAAATACCTTAAGAGATATGAGGAGAATAGTTTAATAGTTTATGGGGGTCTGAAGCCCTACTTAGCATTTACAATTTTATAGTTTAAATGAGTTCACTCTTATAGAGTTTTAAAGACTCTTTTCTCTCTCAAGATTCAGATTCCAGAGATAAGCTGTCTGACCTGTAGCTGTATTCCAAAATAGGAAAGTTACTGTAACTGCCTGGTTTTCAGGAAGAGTAAGAACATTTGTTTGTTTGTCGATGAGCAGAGAAAAAGTGGAGATGATAACATTTATTGTGCCTAAATTTACTTTTATTTTGCTGATGAATGTATGTTTGAGCAATTAGCTTTGTTAGATTTGGATTTTTAGGCCTTGTTGTTGTTGTTGTTTTTTAAAATAGGAGTCGCATATTGAATTTTCTGTATATCAGTGACAGACATTTGAAGACATTAAACCCAGATAAGACCATTCCAGGTTCCTCAAAAGGCATTTTCCATGTCTGGACTTTAAAATTCTTTTTTGGTGGGAGGCAACCAAACACCAGCAATTTCTATATTAGGAAAAATCCTAAAATACTAATATATATATTTTAAATTGTTGGCTTAAATAGGACTTTTAAAGAAGGACTTGATGTTTACTAATGATGACCTAATTCAAGTTAGACTAGACCTAGTTCTAAGGCTCAAAGGTTGGTTTTGCATTGGATTTGTTTGAAGACCTAAGAGCCACAACATGGAAATGACTGAAATTCAGAAACCCCAAGATTCAAAGGTAAGGTGGAGAAGCCTTACCTTCACTGGTTAGGTGAGCAGGTCATATGAAGAAAGGCAAAGGAGATATCAGCGGGCATCAGCAAACAAAGTCTCCAGTCCCTATCCAGTCTCTACCATGGAGGCTCACTAATGTGTTCTGCTTGCAGAACATTGCTATTGGCATCTACCAGTGTTTGCAAGTTCCTAATCATTTAAACTATTTAATTTTTCCTTCCTGTTTTGTTTTTCATTTTTTTGAGCTGGAGGGTGTCCCAGTCTCTTTCTTTTCTTTACTTCAAGGGCAGGTAAATACTAGTGTATAAGTATGTGCATGCATGAGCATCACAGGCTCATCACAGGAAAGAAAAGCTCCCCAGCTTTTCCTTACAGCCTAAAGATTTAAACAGATTTACCAGCAAATATTGTCTTATAAACAAATACCTTCTCTAAAGTGTTTGGTACGTAAAGGTCCTGGCAGTTATGCGATTGTAATCTGTAATTTCTAGGAAAATTAGTACATCATCTCCTTCTTACTGTTGATATTTCCTGTTTGATAGTTTGGATAAAAATAGAGTCTTCATGTCACACTTTTCAGCCATTTTGTAGCAGACACTTTTAGTCATATTCTCTAGGTACAGTTCAGACTGAATTATTCTTAATTAGTTTGCTGTAAGGTTTTATACTTGTTTGCTACTCTTCTTATGTACTTTGAAGTCTATTGTTTATAAAACAAAGAGAACCAGGTTCATGTCATGTCAATTCAGTAAAACAGAGGTCTCTCTCTAGTTCTATTATACATGTAAACTTTAGTTTATTTGGGATGCATGGATGTGGAGGTATAACATTTCTTATGGATCAGATCTCCCAACAAACCTTTCAAGCCTTTTATATTCCTCTGTTTCTAGTTACCCTTCTTCCATTTAAGGTGCAATTTCTTACAGAGTGAATTAAGAATTCTGGCTGCTCAGCACCAAATACTCATCATAACACTTGTACTCCCCCTCTGAGTCCTCCTATTTTTGACTGTATGCTAATCCCTACCCCTGCAAAAATCTCTCTAGGCTTGTGTGCCAGGTGACGTGCCCTCCTCTGCACTATCTCCACAGAATTTACTATTTTCTGCTGGATTTCCACTGATAATCTCCACATCAGAGTTGCTTATTCCTACTCTGGGAATTAGAGTGAAACAAACAAGAAATATAGGCAAACAAATGAAGTGATAACAAGGTTTAGGTGTGTGTGAGAGTGGTGCTTTTATGAGTGAAGGAAACCAAGGGAAGATGAAGCTAAGTAGAATTAGTAGAGTGAGAGGTCCATGCGTTTTGTGCCCATGGGTAGGAACTGGTAGGAGGGAAGGAAAAACATGTAGGCAAGAGTAGAGTTGGGAACAGTTTTGAACAAGAAGTTTGACTGGATAGCATAGAAATAGTATAGACCATTAAAGTCAGTGCCCTGGGATACATGCCTTCTTATCTAATGTATTTAATGATAACATCTGATGAGCTGCCAGAATTTGCCATGTTTCGAATTGCCTGAAGTGAGTTTCTTACGGGCTGCATTGGTAGCTGCAGTGAGCGAAAATGAGAATTAGAAAGCAGAGGGAGCGGAGCGTACAGAGAAATACCGAACAACCTTCACATGAAGAGGTAAGACTATGGAGTCAGTGAGGCTGCTTTTAATAATGTTTGTCCCAATGCTCATGGAATCCTATTAACATTGCTTATTTATCAACATATGTTTAAAGAAATCAAATTAAAGATATAATTTTTGAATGAGGATTGTTGAAACAATGTTAATTCATAACACTGCAGGTTGCCTCTCTGTGGGGGTATTATATCATAGTGTCACTCATTTGTAATTTTTTCCTGTCACTTGTGAATTGAATAATTACTGAAGCTTGCAACCATTGCTTTTTTCTGCTTATTAATAAATTTACTTTATACATCTGTCGTGGAAACACACGCAGCATACTTTTGGGTCAGGTCAGCAGAAGCTTTTATTCAAAAGAAACTACAGCTGTAGGGGGGATTCCAAAGTGACATGGATTTCCCAAGCACTTGGAAGGGGGTCCCCCCCCAAGAGCAAAATCAGGAGGCTTATATACTTTTTAACAGTTGCTTACAACTCACGTGATCATATAGTGAAATTAGCATGAAAAGCGGCTATAATATTACTTCATTATTTCTTTGCTGTAATCAGGATGGGAATTAATGGGGGAGGCGAGGTTAGTTCACAAACCTCCTTCTTGCACCTGGAAATCAGATTTGTACATACTTTTTTGCTAGCTTCAAGGCCGCGGTGAGCGAAGCAGTTGCAGAGGAGTTACAAAAAACAAACACTTTCTCTTATCTGTTCTACTATACAGAGCCAGCAATTCTCCACAAAGCGGTTATGTCATCTTATAACTAAAATAATCAAAGTTTAAGGCATATATTTTTTCTGATTCCACACATCAATGCATTAGGTAAAAGCATTGGCTGTTGTCCATCTGAAGCAAATGATTTCTAATTCACCTGGATTAAATCCTGTCCCTACTTTTCACATTGCCTGTTGATGGACCTTGCTAGGTTCCTGGGTTCAGTAAATTATATGGGGTAGTAGATTTTCAAATACATATTTGAATTTATATTTATATTACATATGCATTTATATTTTAAAGCAAGCAAAAACATTCAAAATCAGTTCTTCAGTTAATTGCTAAATTCCAAAGGCAAAATTTCAGCATCGTCTTCATCACTTGACTTATTGTCACAATATTGAAGCCAAAGAAGTACTGCTAACTCATACCTGCAAGTGGCCAGGTTTCACTTGCAACTGATACAAGCCCAGGCAAGAAAAACAGTTCAACAAATGCTGTTTTAATGGTGTTTTAGGTCAGTGTATGTTAGCAAGGGCAATTGGAAGTTTTAATTTTATACATACCTTCTGTATTGATTTAGCATCTGAAGTAGTTGATTTAAAGCTCTGGGGTGAAATCCTGGCTCTACCAAAATAAATGGCAAATCTCCCTTT
The DNA here is from genome assembly GCF_000455745.1 of Alligator sinensis. NCBI lineage: Eukaryota > Metazoa > Chordata > Crocodylia > Alligatoridae > Alligator > Alligator sinensis. Next base: position 115,099 of record NW_005843262.1, on the reverse strand, counting down.
GATCTGTCTTTTGATTTCTCTGTTAAATTATTACCTTATGTGTGGTAATCCTTCTGCTCTCCCCATGCCTATTTGACTGAGTTCCAGTTCCTTGTCCAAGCAGCCCCAGCTTCTTCACTGTTCTTGGCTCCTCCCAGTTCCAGTCTTCTTGCCCAGCCAGTCCAAACATTTCCCATTCTGTTTTCCATTTCCGTCCTTGCCCCTACCTGACCCCTCATGCCAGTCTATTCCTTCTGCCTTTGCTTCACCTTGTCCAAAACTTGTTCTCGCTGTATTTCAGTCAAGCTAATTACTCCTCTTCCTGTGCACCAATAGGAATAGCTTTGGAAATAGAGCCAAGACAGTCTCACCTTTCATTTCTTGGGTCAAATGCCTGGCCTCTTGCAGCCAATAACAACAATTGTAGGAAAAGATGTCCTACTTGGCCTTTGCAGCCTAGGCTACAGCATGCTTCAAATAATTTAACAGCCAAACTCTAACAAATCTCTACTGAGCATGTGTGAAAGACCTTCCTAACATGGCCATTTCTGAGGTTTTTTTTTTATCAGAGCATCCTTGGTACCAGAGAACTACATCTACATTCCTAGTCAATAAAATCTCTTTTTCAATAAAAAGGTTCCAAGGTACATTTTTAAATGGGCAAAATACTTCCTTTACAATTATCTCATTCTTGGGAATGGCTAAACCAAAAGTTTTAGCCATGGAAAATTTTAGCCCAAATAGTTAAAAATTTTCAGTTATGACTTAGTGAAAACAGGTTCTTAAATGGGGAAATGCTGGACAGTCTTAACTAGCAGATGATACTACCTGTTCCCTCTCTCTAAACTGAGGCGAAATTTGGAACTGATCTGAATATCACAACTAGAGAGTAATACTAAAAGAAACATATTACAGCCTAGTGTAGAAAGACATAGAAAAATGACAAGCTCAGTGTTGTTGGTCACATTTGGGAAAAAAAAAATTCAATTGAGCCTCTATGCATGGTGCAATTTTACTGTCCCAAATTTCCCTTGCTGGATTATTGTCTGCAATTGTCATGATGAGTTTTTTCATGTCCAGAGCTCCATGAAAATCTTGAGATGAAAATTTCAGCTTTGGAAACTATTTTGAAACTTTTTCCATCTAAAGTACAAAAAATAGTGAAATCAAAATGCTCCTTTGTCCAAAAAAAATCCTGTACCTACTCAGTTAAATGGAAGACCAACCTGGGAGCATTTAATGGAATACTTTAACACCAGAGATGATACAAAATAATTATGCAGCTAGAAACTATCCAAATAATCTATAATTGATATATTTCAATTAGGACTAAAAACATCCCTAAACTTACTTCCAATTGTAGGCTGCTTGACTGAATTGCAACAGATAGGCATGAGTGATAGACCATTCTCAAATGGCTGCTAAAGTCATATGGCCCAGTTGTTTTGTCAGTAGGGAACTGAGTAAATGCACCCACTTGTTAATGGGCAACTCTGGATGCCATCTCCCTGGTGTGGAATTAAGCAGGGTGGAAAGTGAGAGAAACAACCACATTGAAACTCCTAAGGTCACATGTGAATGAAATGAAATGCTGAAAGATCATCCCTGTCCCCCCTTTATCAATAGAGATGACACATTTGAGGAAACTGCTGCCTTTCACACCAATGCACTGGAAAAGCTATGAATTATTTATATGTTCAATTAATCAGCAAGGCCATGGAATGGTGAGGGCTGTAAAAATAATTACTTATTGATTTGTCTTTTCTTCCTCAAATGGCTTTGCAGTTTTGGTGTGAGACAGCAAAAAAGGGAAAGGGGGTGTCCATTTGCTTTCAGTTTTGGTTACAGTGGAGATGGTGTTACAGATAATGAGGCTTCAGCTCTGGACATGTGCAAATATTGGTGTTGGCACAACAGATGGAATGACTTTATTTGCTAGAGCCTAGATGCTATAATCCTATTATTTTCTACAGGCATGTTAAGCAACAATCAATAACTCTTCGTCTGCTTATGCCATTTGAGAGTCTCTGGGGACTCCTTATGACACTCATTTGTTTTTCACACTTGCCATTAAATCATACTCAGAATGCCCTCAAACTTTCAAACGGTGGCTGCATAATTGTCCTGCATATTAATAATAATACAAAATCCACCCAGCTGCAGTAAGTGACAAGCTGTCTTACTTCTTTCAAAGATGAAGGCACTGTTAATGGCTGATTTTTAGGTCATTTAATAGCTCCATAATTGCTGCAAATTTCTAGTCATTTAATAATAATTACCAATTTATTTTCCAGTAAATATCATCAGGCATTGATTATTATGATTTGTATTAATGCCTGTGTCATGATGAGGCATAGAAATAAGCAGGAGCTATTTTGAGAAGGCTTTATGAAGGTGTATGGTTATTTAGATACTGTTAACATTTATCTTTCTGCTATAGACTTATCATTACAAACCACTAGTCTTTTCAGTACTTGAAAAGCTATCCCATGAAACTTTTTTCTTTAATATTTTACCTAGCTGTTTGGAGACATAAAAGAAACTGCAGATTTGACCACAAATAAAAGGAGTAATCATTTAAAAAAGATCAGAAACGCAAACAACATTATTAGTTAAGAACCTACAAACTACAGTCCACTTCTGGAAACAGAAATAATTGGCTGCCCGAGATGCTAAGAAATTGTACCACTATTCAGAACCTTGTAGGGTGGAGTTTTTTGTGTGTCTATCATCATCACATAGCAAGTTAGACTACAACATATATGCTGTCTTCAGTCATTACGATCTATGGTCAGGAAAATGTCAAGTCCATTCAAAATGACAAATTCCTAAGCACATAAGAATATGAAGAAACTTCTATCATAAGACTAGCTTGAGGCAGACAAAAGTGCATATGACAAGCACTGACATTTAAACCTTGAATCAACATTACAAATTTTTAACAGAGGAGCAAAGCTTTCCTTTTTCTGGTGGCTCTACTGTATATCCTCAGGTCAGGTTACTAAAAATCCTAGATTTACTGTAACAGGGAGCTATGGACCATTTCCTTCCTTGTATTTTTCAGACAATGATCTGATCATGTGTAGCACCAAGCAACCTCTTCTTTGAGTAACTTCGAGCTTACCTTGAGATTTACTTCTTCCCTGGTATGGCTGATGGAAATGGGTGAAAGATTACAAGCTAGATTCTCTGTGCTAATTTACCATGGTACAGCTCCAATGATTTATTTTGTCTCTTTTATTTATTCTGATGTAAATCAAGTAAAACTCAGCTGAAGCCAACAAAGATATGCTATAAAACCATGGTAAGTATGAGAAGAATTAGAACCCACAGTTTGTTTCACTGAAGATCCAGGCATGAAGCAGAACCATAGCTGAGCAAGTTATTTAACATGACTTTTTTTCAGCTGGCCTCTACCTGTGCATTTCTTTTTTCCTAAGTGCCCACAGAGATACCTGGGGACTTGGGGTCACCTGCAGTGCTTGTGACCATGCATGAAGTGCAAGTCACTTGAAATAGTGCTTTTCTTTGACTCTAAAATGTTCTATACAAATGCCAAGTAGTCTGAGCAATCAAGAGCTAAGAACTCTTAACAGAGTTAAGGAGTAGTATCCTCCAGGACACCATTCATCTGCTTTAATCACGAGATCATCCTTTCTGTTACTGTAAGTCCATAACTCTTTCACTATGCCCTTTCCAATTTGATTGCAATGTATGAGGCCCTTCTGTGTGTAACTAAAATGAAGTGGCCCGGACCTCCATCCACTTTTTCTAAGTTTACCCTATTATAGCCACACAGGCCACATCCATACATGTAGGCACGCATACTTGCAGCAGCTCAAATAGCAGTGATGCAAATTTGTGCCAGAGATTTGTGCCTCAGTACATGTGCCTGAACATGCACTTCGGTGTGTGGCAAATTGTGCCAGTTGGGGCAAACTGATCCTGCCTAGCTCCTCTCAGATCTGCAGTCAGCTGGCCCCAGCAGTATAAAAAGCTGCCCTGGTGAGCAGTCAGCTGGATCGCCAATTGGCTGGAGGGCTGCACCCAGAGAGTGGTGGTGGACGGGTCATTTTCGACCTGGAGGGATGTGGGCAGTGGGGTCCCCCAGGGCTCAGTCCTCGGACCCGCACTGTTCAACATCTTCATCGGCGATTTGGATGAGGGAGTGAAAAGCACCTTGTTCAAATTCACAGATGACACTAAGATGTGGGGAGAAGTGGGCACACTAGAAGGGAGGGACAAGCTGCAATTGGATCTGGACAGGTTACAGGGGTGGGCGGATGAGAATAAGATGGGATTCAATACTGACAAGTGCAGGGTACTGCATCCGGGGAGGAAGAACCAGCAGCATACCTACAGGCTGTGGAGCTCCCTTCTCGTCAGCACAGAGGCAGAAAGGATCTTGGAGTTATTATAGACTCCAATGATCCTCCCCATCTATATGACATTGGTCAGGCCACAGTTGGAGTACTGTGTCCAGTTCTGGGCGCCGCACTTCAGGAGGGATGCGGACAAGATCGAGAGGGTCCAGAGGAGGGCTACCCACATGATCGAGAGGCAGCAGGGCAGGCCCTGCGACGAGAAGCTATGAGACTTGAACCTGTTCAGCCTCCACAAGAGAAGGCTGAGAGGGGATCTGGTGGTTGTCTATAAACTGGGCAAGGGAGACCAGCAGGCAATGGGAGAGTCCCTGTTCCCCTGAGCACTACTGGGAGTAAGAAGGAATAATGGCTATAAGTTGATGGAGAGTAGATTCAGGCTAGATATCAGGAGGCACTACTTCACCGTCAGGGCGGCTAAGATCTGGAGCCAACTTCCAAGGGAAGTGGTGCTCGCTCCTACCCTGAGGGTCTTCAAAAGGAGGCTAGATATACATCTTGCTGGGCTTGTTTGTGTGTGGGGAGTATGCATATGGGGTTCGTGGGTCGGTGTATAGGGCGTATTTGGGGGATGTGGGGGTCTGGGGTGTTGGGGGTGTGGGGTTTGTGGGTATGTGTGTGGGTGTGGGGTTTGTTGGGGGTGTTGAGAGGGGGTGCCTTATGCCCGCCCCCTGCCCCCCTGCAGCACACAGCCCAAGGCCCTGGCAGCAGCAGGGGCATCACATGGCTAATGGAGCCTGCCCACCCCACTGGCGCACACCTTCAGACAGGACTGCGATAGCTCCTGCCACCACCTGGGGCTCCTGGCATTGACTGCAGGAGCCATGTGCCATTGGGTCAGGCATGTGTAAGCCCCACTTGGCCCGATGGTGTGTGACTCCTGTGTGTAGTGCCAGGCACCCCAGTTGGTGGCAGGAGCCATCCTGGTCCTGTCTGAAGGTATGTGTCAGCAGGCTGGGCCAGCTCTGTTTGCCATGTGCAGCCCCCAGGTCTTATGCAGCACCACACTGCCACGGAGCTGTGCCTGCAACAGGCCATGCCTGCCTCAGCCCGGCTGGCTGCTGCTGCTGGCACCAGGGGCTCTGCACCGTGGGGAGGAGGGGGGTGGGGGGTGGCGCCCCCCCCAACCTCCCTCACTCACACACAAACCCCACACCCAGAACCCCCCCCAGGAGCCCTCCAGTCTTCCCCCAGCCCCCTAGTCCCCCAACCCACCGTCCCCCTCCACTCCCACATCCCTGCTTATCAGGGACAGAGCCTGGGTTCCAGCGACTGCTTCCAGCCTTGGCCCACTTCTGTTTCCTTCAGCAAGCTGAAGCAGCATGCTGGAGTAGCAAGGGCACGTGGCAAGCATAGAGACACTCTGGCCAGGTGCTAGAGTGTCTTCTTGGGGGACCCAGATTCCAGTTGCTTCTGGGCACGCACCAGGAGCACACCCTGTGCTGCTTTTTCCCAGAGTGATTTCTTTTGATAGTGGGATTTCCCAGTATCAAATTTAGAGTCTGTGCTGCAAATATGCAGTGCAGGGAACATTTTTTCATTCATGGTGTGCCTCCTGCAGCATCTCGAACTGCTTTGAGATGCCACAATAGGCATGTGCTCGCTCATCTGGACATGGCCACAGACAGCTGATTTGCACCAACCTCAGGGGCATATCCAATTCCCAATGAAGTCAATGAATTGGGTCATGAAGACCCAGCCAGTCCAACCCATAGGGCTCCATCTTACTGCCATTGTATCAATAGGGATTTTGCTATGGACTTCAATGAGAGAGTGCAAAGGTGTTTTAAAGCCATCTTTGAAGCCACCTTTGTTCTCTACCTCCACCAGTAGGGTACAGTGGAACTCTGGCATAGCTGAGGAGTTGGCCCATAGATTTAACCTGTCATTGTATCATAATATTCAACTTTTCTTTATGGGAAAATTCATAGTTATAATATTAATGGAGAATCACATCATTTCATAGTTTCATGGTAGCTAGGGTCAGGAGGGACCTGAACAGATCTTCTAGCCTACCCCCCTGCCACAGGCAGGAATGAATGCTGGGTTCACAAGACCCCAGAGAGGTGATCATCCAATCTCCTCTTGAATATGCCCGAGGTAGGGGTGAGGACCACTTCCCTGGGAAGTTGGTTCTAGTTTTTGGCCACCCTAACTGTAAAATATTGCCTTCTGATCTCCAACCTAAACCTATTCTCCATCAGCTTATGACCATTGTTCCTCGTCACCCCAGGTGGTGCTGGGGAGAAAAGAGCTCTACCTAATTGCTGTTGATCCCCCTTTATGAGCTTGTAGGCAGCCACCAGGTCCCCCCTCAGCCTCCTCTTGCTGAGGCTGAACAGGTTCAGGTCCTTCAGTCTCTCCTCATAGGGCCTGTCCTGCTGCCCTCTCACCAGAGAGGCACCTTTGGATGCATGACAAGGTATGGCTGGCCTTGCTGGCTGCGGTCTGTCATTGGTGGCTCATGTTCATCTTGGAGTCAGTAATGACTCCGAGATCCCTTTCTGCCTCTGTGCTTTCAAGAAGCGAACTCCCCAGCCTGTATGTATGCTGTGGATTCCTTCTTAAAAAAGGCAGAACTGGTAACGCTGCTTATGATAAATGTTGTCCCACATGCATCATTATTGCACCATGTTTTCTATCTATTTTTCTCTTCTGGGGCAAGTTTAGCAATATTAAAGGGCAATATGCAAGTTTATCATCTGTGCAATCATTATTTTCCAAAGTATGGATGAAAGTTGTTTTTCTGCAGAAAGATCTTAGAGGGTAATGGCTCACTAGATGTTCCATGGCTTGGTTGTCTTCTCCACAGGTGCCTTTTGAGATGTCTTTCATTTATATTTGTGTAGAGGGTAATTTCAGTGCTAATGTTCTGATGCAGTGTCTTGTGATTTGTATCAGGGTGAAGTCTTGTGGGTGGTCTGTAGGGTTCATGAGCAAGTTTTGGTTCTTGACCTTCCTATTTATCCATGAACTATTGGCAGCCTTCATGCAGACCTCCCTATTAAGTGCTTCAACACAAACAATGCTATCAATGTGACAACAGAGCAGAATCCCAACTGACATCTTCAAGACCAAGAAGGAAATCAAACCAGGTTTTCAGCTTCCTATGACTTCATTAGATTTTAAAATTTTGGGCTGAAAATTTATGTCAGCAAAAGACAGACTGGCTGAGGGCTTGAGAAAGAAAGAGCATGGCTAGGAGACTGGGCTTGGAATGCCATGTGGGTTGAGAAGAGTGATTGAGCAGACTGAAGAGAGTTGAGGGAAACCTGGACTGGCTCGATATGGACAATGGTTTGGGATAAGGAGCTAGTGGGGGGAAACGAGAATGAAGATCTGGAAAAGGGAAGAGAGAATTGTCAGAGCACAGGTTGGAAGGGACAGGACAGAAGGATCAGGGGTGGGTAGGATCAGGGACAAAAAGTTGTAGAGGAGGATTCTGCTTTGTGCAAGAGAGGAAAGGGAAAGGGACGTGCAAGAGACGAAAGGAAAGATACAAGCTGAAGGGCGTGGGACAGAAGATTACTGGGGAGAAAAAAGACGTTGTTCATTAGAAGACCTAGAATGGAACTCACAGTTACTGAATCTTGCTATTCCTCTTCTATCAGAAAGTATCTGCAAAACCCACTTGCAAAGTATGAGCTTGTTTCCTTCCTTGTGCTGGTTCTTATAGATGATGAAGTTGCTCTGTTAGCTCACATATCACTGTTTTGAGCTGGAATCTAAAGTTTCTAAAGCTTCTAATGTCCCATACAAATGACAACATGAAACACCATGAGATAATTTTTTACTTGCTTTTAAAAACTTAGTACATGGCATACAGTTTTTTAAAAAGGATATTAAGTTATGGAATGCTGTGCTTAAGCTTGCCTATATAAATGGAATTTGGCCAATCTGTGTGTATGTGTTGTGGTACAGTCTAATTACATGTGCATATTTTTTCCAAAGGCAACTTAAAATCTGATATTTCTTATTAATGTCTTATTATTCTTAATTTTGGGTGCTTCTCTTTGCAACCACAGAGTTTTTATCATAGCTATGTGTTTGTGTGATAAAATATTTTTACGCATACACACATACATGTACATGTACATACATGCATATGTGGACAAACAAATATTCACTCTCCTATTCAAATAAAAGATATTTTCAGGCATCAGACTTGAGGGGCCTTGCTGGAGAGGGTCAGAATTGTAGTTGTCAAGAACATTTTAAGAGACAGTCATGTAATGAGTAGTTTATACAGTGAGTCCTATAAACATTTTCTAGCTATCTATTTGAGATGCAAGCGTCTTCTGAAAGTAATTGTCAGCAGTGAATTAGGGAAAAGTTTCTAACAGTTAAGAGTTCTTATGTTTAAGTGTTATTTAGAAAATATTTTTGGTTAAGTGCTACCAGATTTTAAAAGTGTCATTTAACAGCTATGATGGCATTTCCTGTGGGAGGTGAGCATATACCAACAAAGGTGTTACTCCTTCAGCATGACACACATGTTCATTTTATGCACTGGAATGATATTGTTATAAGGGTTCTTTGTCAGTGCCTAGGGTGGCATGATTCATAAAATAATCTGCTATTCCCAGGGGTGGTATTGTTATGTGGATTGTAAATTTAATTATTGCCAGAGTGCTCAGAGGCATTTTTGTGCATTATATCAAAATAAAGAAATAAACATTGCAAACTTCATTTCCATAAAGAAAGACACTTTTAGCCAAAATAATTCCAAATTTTCTTATTGGGTTTCTGTAAAATAGCCTGGTCCTTGTCTGTCTAGTTAGGTATTTAGATGGTTCTCATCACTATAGTGTCTGAGTGCCTTGTGGATAGCTGTCAAAAATGGGCATAAACTTGCAATAAATACATTTGTGCTGGAAATTAGAAGGCAGCTTCCAATTAGCAAATGGTTAGGTTCTAGAAAAGCCTTCTAATAGAAGTACTGGGGGGAACATAGCCTCCATTTTAAGAGTTGGTAAGTATGAATAATGGGAGTATACAACGTGTCTGCCTGCAATAGCAAGGGCTGGACCTGATGACCCAGGTGGTCCCTTCAGTCGTATCTCTTGTTGTTATATTCAGTCCTTGAAAGTAAACAGAAAAAGTATGTTAGGATGTCTTCTCCTGGTAAAATCACTGACTTCAGTGAGGAAAGCATGTTCCTCAGAAAGGACAGATTTTGCCCAGCATATGAGTAACAATACAATCAGAAAGGACAAGCTGCCCTTTTTCCACAAAAGATGGAGACATCCCCTCCCATGGCTCCTCACTGCCCCTTAGTCAGGCTCTTGTGCAGATTAACTAGTTTGACTCTGGACTTGATGTATGAACTTTCTAATGTGCCATTGTCATCATAACTGTGTACTTATATGTCTAAGCAACAATTGCACATTGCTTTTTCCTGTGTATAGGAACAGCTATAATATATTTACTGTATGCAATTAGGGTCAGTTTGAGTGTGGAGACGTGAACACTTTGCTGCACCTTTAAAAGGGGAATGCCTTTACTGAGTCTGAGGTGCTCCTTAGTAGCACTCACAAAAGCTCTTACCCAGCATTAACTGGAATCTAGCATTTGTCAGCTTAGTCCTTAGGGAAAAAGGGCAGAGTTACCATGGTGTAGCTTTTACTTGCTGCGATTTTTCATAGAATATATGCTGTGCAGTAAAGTCCTGCCCCCTTTTACAGCATAGACAGTTTTTTTGTATGTCCATAACCTACATTCATGTTTGTACAGCATTCTAAACATGAGTTTAATATAAAACAATACCAAAGTTGCATTGGGAAAAGCACACGTTTTCAATCATCTTGTCCTGAGATAGGTCTTTATTGTTTTTCATGGGATCAGTTTTATTTGGCAAAGCAGAGTTATGAATAACCACAAAAGGAAGGGTCTAGCATGGATATACTTACTCACCACTAACTACAGCTGTCACTAATGCTCCTGCTGGTATTATAATTCCCTATTATTAGTAGTAATTTCATCATCATAGCACAGTGGCAGTCACTCTATAGTTAAAGCTTCCTCTGAGTTTTATTAAGCCTTATCATTTACAGAATCCACAAAAAGGCCTCTTGGTTTTGTAATTAATAGATTTGGAGCACAAGGAACATTTCTTCCTGCAAAATTTCAAGTGGACTGAACAATGGGTTCTTGAATAGGGACACTCCAAAAATAGAGGGTTTTTTGCCAGTGTTTAAAATTAAAGCAGTGTGAATACTGATGTTTTGGCTTGGCTGCTGAACTGAAGAACTGAGGAAAAATTCTGTGCAGATCAAACTGATAATATTTTTAAGGTCTCTCCCTCCCCCACCAAATAAATAAAAAAACCAAAACAAACCCAACATGCTGCTGGTATCTTTCTCCACTTTTTAACTAATAGTGCAAGGGTTAGCAGTCACCCAGGATATAAGGGCTCCCAGTTCAACTTCATCTTCAGCTGAAGAGGCCATAAAAGGTATTTTGTATACCTTTTAGAAGAGTGCCTTAACCACAAGAGTACAGGCCAGTTTGGGGTTATGGAGATTATATCAATAGTTCTTGTTCTATTTTATATTAAAAAAATGTATAATTTATTTTGTATAAAAATTCTTGTTCTATTTTGTGTAAAAAAATTAAACAGTTCCTGATTAGGGAATGGAACCTGGGTGTCCCCACTTGAAAACCCTGTGGTCCTTGCCCCTGCTGTGATTAGCCACCTAGGAGTCTGCCCACAGAAAAGAATCATAGAATAAATATTTGCATAAAAATGCTCTCAATGGGGCTACTTGGTTGAGGGTGTATATACATTGGAGGGGGGCAACCCAAGGGATTTCTTAAGGCTCATGGCTTTGATATAAAGCCCACTGAAGTTAATGAAATCTTTCCGTTGGCTTCAGTGCACTTTGGATCAGGCTCCATCATGAGAACTGACAACTTTCCTAAGGTTTGCTGGGCTTTCTTTGGCTTATTTTTCTTTTTAGAAATATTTTAGGAGCTGTTTTCCAGCTTTATGTGCTATGGAACCAAATGCTACATAGGGTACATGAAAGTAAATCAGAACTAATTTTATGGAAGTCATTGGGATTGATTCTCCAGCCTGTTGCACTAATTTCAGACCAGTGAAAATCCACTGGATTTGTTGGGGCTCCACAAGTTTAAACAGATCTAACAGAACGGAGAATTGGGCTCATTCACTTACACTGTTTTAACTGAGAACAATATCTGGCTTGTTCCCCACCTGCATTTGCACAGACGTTCCACTGTCTTTAGTTAATAATTCACTTTGCATTCAGACATTCATCAGCCTAATCCCCACAGGACAGTTTTGCATAAATCCCTCATCATTTCTACATCTTAGATGCATAAACATTTCACGATACACAAGAACTAGCTTTAAATACACTTGCCACTAATAACAATATATTTTGCTGTTATAAAAATGTGTTTTTAAGGACTAAGAGACATGATGCTTTTTTAAAAATTACATCACTGTCTGCTATTTGTATTACCTCTCTTCAGGGCTATCTGTTCTCTGTATTGTATTCAGGAGCTGTAGAACAGATATAGCATAAATCAACTTAATTTTGTTGATTATAAGGGGTAAGTAAATAGAATTATGAATATTTATCTTTTATATTGCATGAATAGCCAAACTGCAGTAGATTCTTTCTGAACATGGAGGAAGATGCTGTATTTGCCCTGAAAAACTATACAGTCAAAAGAAAAAGTGTGGAGGGAAGTGATACAATGCATTAGCAAAGTGATTGTGGTGACAACTGGCACACATCTTACCTAAAAGCTGTTTTATTTTTACTATTTCTGGGATAAATACATCAGATTCTACTTTCCTTGTCTTTTCTCCACAGAAATGCCCAGCTTCAGTCCTAGTGTCTCTCTATCACAACATTCAGTTCCTTTTCTCCATACATATGAGCAGGTTGCTTACAAAACATTAAATAGATGAGTTACGTTGATTTTTATAGTAGTGCTGAAGTGGTAAATCTTTAGAAGAAATTTAAGCAATCGTGATATGTTTGTGAAGCAACTCAGAATGGTTATTCGAGGCATAGTAAGTGCATGGGAGAAGATATGGAGATGGTTGGAAGAGAATTAGACAAGCAACTGGCTATCAAAAGGAGCATCACTGATGGAGCAGAGCTTAGGGCTGATTAAAGGGCACTAAGGAGGTGAAAGTAGAATTAGGTAGGGAATTGAATGCAATCACAAGAAACTTACACTTGATATGATGGAAAAGAGTTAATGGAATGATTTGGGGAGAAGAAAGGGGAAGAAATACAATCAAAGGAACTGTGTTTTGGTTTAAAAAATTCAAATAGGCTTGTAACCTTCCCTTTGCAGCACCCAAGTCACTATTATTTGCTTTAGACAGCTTGGAAAATTCTCACAGTTTGAGTAGCTTAGACTTCAGACTTCAATATTTTTTGGCAAATAGGTAAGTGCTACTCATGAGCAAAGGATATAGAATCATCCTCTCATAAGTCAAAGGACTTTTTGGAGCTCTACTTCCAATCATACATACTTTGGAAGACTGGATGGAGCGTTATCTTTTTATTGTACACCTGCACATTGAATGATTCAGGGTACAAACAGCTGTAACACCTACCAAAATTAATTCTGCAATGTGCAGTTCTCTGTTCTTCTGAATATTGAGAGAGATTATTGAAATACTCATATTGAAAAGTCGGTGTGCATGAAGTATGATTAATGATGGTTAATTTGAACAGATTCATAACACTTCCAGATGACAAAAGAGGATTGCAGAAGTGGGTCTCTCAATAATGTGCTGACTCAGGGGGGCTGAGCTGTATGGGAATCAGGGCTTTGAGTACAGTGTACTCTCACCCAGTGGAGTTATTTCAAATAACCACCGGTATAAGAGAAGAATCCGGTAAAGCTTCTGGTCTTTGATTTCTGACAATGGACTTAGGATGCTCGCTTTGGAATGGATAAAGAAAATATTAGGTCTCTGAAGAAAACAAAAATCCTTTGAAAGGGTGAGATCCAATGTTTTCTCATCTGCAACCCTAGATAGAAAGGAAAGAATCATTAGATCATAGGAAGATGTTACAGGCCTGCTTAAACTAAAGGTCACTGATTTGACTTATTTTTGTTTAGTAACAAATGCTTTCTCATCCAGAAACATGTATTACAAAAGTCAACCTGTGCCTTTCAGGGATAGATACAGTGCATCATTCTGAGAAAGGTCAAAACATGCAGCATCTTCTTTCCTTGGAACAAAGCTTGGAACAAAAGCTCTGAAGGGTTTTTTTTGTTAAAATTTGTTGTACCGAGTTCTCCCTACAATTTGTGTAAAGCTAGTATAGAATGAAAAAGGAACTTTTTTCTTTCAGATAAGTTATAAACTCAGGTGCACCCAGTTCTGCTAATTTGTATTGTCAGACAAAAGCATTCAGTTGATAAACTAACACTATAAACCGATTTAAATATAGAAACAATTGGATTACTTATAAGAGTTGCATGATTTGTCCCCATTATAATGAATGTGAAAACCACATGGATTTTTGATTCACATGAAGCTATACATACTGAGAATTAAAATGCAGTATTTATTTTTTTAGCTGATCTGTGTTTAAGGGATATTTTACTTTCTGCTTCTGCCCCTGGAAGTATTTATTGTAACCATTCAGCACTTTGGCCTTAACATTTAATTCAGGCTTTTTAATAAAGATTACAATAAATATATAGAACCAAAGTTGTAGTTAAATGGAGACCTGAAAGAAGTCATCCCTGGTCTGCAGCATGCAAACACACTCTTAATGGAAGAAGTCCATCTTGTATTCTGTAATGATTGTTTTTCATGCTTAGATTAAGCAGTGATGTATATAATACATGAGAGTGACTGATGCACACTTCTCAGTGTTAAACAACCCAGATATGTAGGCTAAATACACTTGATAGCTAGATCCACAATAATAAAAATACCCATAGGCATAGGTTAAATCCTTTTAATTAAATGCTGAGTTTGCTACCATGCCCTACTAAGTAGTGATCTCATCAGAGCTCATTAGATAGCCCAATAATTCTCAACCTTTTTAGATTCAAGGTTACTTGAATACTCCATTACTTTTGTGAATTGAGCAGCACCCCATTTCAGAAACTAGTTTATTACAGTGTTTACCTCCTTGCAGATGGTCCAAACAGTGTGGGCAGGCAGGGACTGAGCCTACACTTATCTGCTTAACTTCTCATAGCATCAAAGGATCTTGTGGCACCCACTGGTGTCCCAGCAGCCTGGTTAAGAATCACTGGGAAAGGCAATTGAGAGATCTGCTTCAACTTCAAGGAAAATTTAAGGGGACATTGATAGTCCACTTCAGCACTCCGTTTCACTGGGGTAGTCATTTACACCACTGTAATATGGGTGTAAAAGTGCTACAAATTGAGTTTCTCAGTTTATATAAATCAGGAAAATTCCATTGACTGCAGTCATCTGGGATTTAGTTGATCACTATTGAGTTGTAGGCACTGCAGTCTTTCCACATAGTGTAAACTACAGAACAAAGGATTAAGATGGTGAACTGTTCCACTTCATGAGTTTGCTTAAGGTAGATAATCTAACTTATTTGTATATTCAGGTTGCTTTAGTCAAAACACCACTTTTCAGGTAGTATGGATGGAAGAGACCCTTTTAGTTTCTTGCTTTAGAAACTATTACTATCCACACTGTCTTACTAGAGTTCACTTCCTTATTTAGCAAAGGCCAACAAACTCTCAGTTGTATCATTCTCTCCCTTTCAGGCTGGTATTCACACTCCCACCCCAAACCCCGCCCAACCCCTCCCCCCCAAACAACCACAAAAAACCCAGATATGCTGTCACGGCTCTTCTTAAAGCAGTTATTTTGGGGTTCAGTTTAACTCTTGCATGGGCTCACCTACACTAGAAAGTTGTACCAACAACTCGACCATATCAATAGCGTTACAGTGGTAAAGATGCTCAAACATGGATACAGGTATGCTGACATAGAAGTGTTAATAGAGTTCACGGAGCTTATATTGGTTTAGGAACTAAAAAAAGCTGTATTAGTACAAGGTTTCTTTATCCCAGTATAATGGTGTGGACAAAAAGATACATTTCCTAGCCAACATACTTATTCTGATAAAACCTTTCATTGAAGACCATCCCTAAGACAATCATCAATGGGTCAATGACAGATTTGAAAACAATACATTCCATTAAGTTGAGGAACTAGTCATAGGATGTGGCTTGAAGCCCAGCTTGCTACTTTATTTAAAAGATATTACAACTGAGTCCTCAGCAAGTGTAAACTGTTGTAGCTTCAATCATCTTAATAGAACTATGGGATTTAAACTGGTTATGGATGTGGCTCATAGCAGGCAGTGAACTTCTTCAGTTTGCTCCTAGCTTGGATAATGCTACAGGTGAGCTCTGTATTGCCAAC
Source organism: Alligator sinensis (assembly GCF_000455745.1). NCBI lineage: Eukaryota > Metazoa > Chordata > Crocodylia > Alligatoridae > Alligator > Alligator sinensis. The sequence goes on along the minus strand of NW_005843262.1, from coordinate 99,316 downwards.
CTGCCACTGTCTACAACCTCCAATAGTCATTTAAATGTGTGATGAGTGGGTGGAGAATACTATGACAATTTACATCTCCCTTGCAGTCAGTTTGCAGATAGTGGCTGGGATTTTCCAGGAACCTTTTAGGCACCTAAACACTACTGGATTTCAACTGATGTTGGACACTTAACTCCCTCAGGCTTCCCTGAAAAGTGCCACACAAGGGACAAGGCAGTGGAGTATCAGGCCCCGAATTGACTAATAAGTACCATAGCTACTTAAATGACTTCAAGTGAGTAAATACTTAAATATATTTCCAGTCTGACACAGAATCTGCTGCCAGCTAGACATCCATCACCCTCATGAGCCAGCTCCCATGATCTGAGATCCTTTCATCATGGATGACTCTAATCACTCAGCACAGCGATGTGCCTGTCTGTCACATTTATAGTTAGAAACCATGGAGGCTGCTGACATCTGAAAGTAATGAGGCAAACCTGACAAGCACCCCCACCTAGGGCTGCTTCCCCCCATCTCTTTTACTTTCTTTTCTCTCAGTGGTTGGTGCGACAGCCTGTCAAAACCATGCCTAGCTACCGCTGGTGAGAAAAGTACTCTAATGGAAGGACTTTAAGATTTCATGTCTGTGAGATTCTCTCCTGTTGATAACTGAATGCCTGGCATTTTATAATTACTAAGTAAAATTCCCAAAAGAGTAGAAAGTGCTGTCTGTATTAACCTCTCCTCTACCTCTGGGACCTCTCTTCTAAATCTGTGGTTCTTATTTAAAACAATGGCTCTGGCTGGTCATTTTTCCTCATTTTGATTATTATTGCTGGTATTTATTTAAAATCTGAAGTGCTCAAGGTGCTTTATAGACCAAGATGCACATGAGATCTCTGAACAGGACTGGCCCCTGGAAACCCAACCCAGCTGGAGAGAAGCAAGAACCAACTGGGACTCTGTCATAAGGTGGTTACCTGCCTTCCCCTCATCCCTTCTACAGAACAAGTGATACCAACCTTCTTCATGACAAAGCTCACCTTTTCTTTAATAAAGGTTTAAATCTGCTAGCCAAGACACTGGGCAGAGTGGTGAGGGGGGCATTGTCAGAGGTGACAGAGCTTCTTTACCACACTCATCATCTGTTTACACCAATGGTTCTCAACCTTTTTCAACTCCTGGCATCCCTCATTAGACTGATGGCAACCCTCAGAAAATGCCAGAGCTCAGCTTTTATTTCTTTTTGGACTACAGAAAAGTAACAGAACCATTTTTCTGTTGCAAAGAACCCAGAAAGACCACAACAGGTTGGAATGTCTTTTACACTCCAGATTCCTATTTGAAATCTCTAGGTTTATTTTGTGAATCATGTGTAGGTGTTTGCACACCTAACAATGCTATTATTCTACAGCATCCGGCAGCACCCCAGGGTGTTGTGGCACCCTGATTGAGAATCACTGGCTTACACACTCCCCTTTGAAGAAGTGAAGCACTTGGGCAGCAGCTGTTATCCTCCCATGCTGCTATGTGCAATGGGGATAACTCTCTATCCCTTGAATGGAAATACAGTATAGATTATGATCTGACCCATGAACAGGGAAGTGGTAAAGGAAGTATAGCTGGTGAGGTTCAGTAGCACAGAATAAAAAAGTACGGCAGTTATCATGAGTATGTAAATTCAGGCTACTCATTTGTTCTCACTTATCTGTTTCATCAAAACTTCTCAAACAGCAGGTTAACAGTTTAAAAAAAATGTAATTCAGCGTATAAATGTGATACTCTAGAGAGGGGGTGCTTGACCCCATGCCCATTGGCCTGATGCAGGTTGTAGAGCCATGTCATTTGGCCTGTGGAGCTCTGCCTGGGTCAAAAAATTTAGCAGTGGTGGCAGCTAATTTCCACTGCCCTGTTGCCTAATTTCTGGACCCATGGGGAGAAGTGTAGGCCAGATGACATGGCCCTGCATGCTAGATTGGGCACATAAGATTGACCTAGCCAATAAGGGCAGTTGAGGCAATGAGAGGCTGATCAGGATGGCACAGGGCATGACCCTGGTCTCTGGGGCCTTATCTGGCCCACAGACTGGCCCTATGCCAGTCATCCACACCACAGGATCAAAAATTGAGTGCCAGTGTACTATGTGGCGGAGACTTGTTGACAGGATTTGCCCTTGAACTTTGCTATACATTCATCTATCTTCTCTATTTCTCTAGGTTTTTACATGGCATACATGAAGCTTTTATTTCATCATCTTTTCACAGCTAAAACACCCAAGGATACATTTCCTTCCCTCATTAGCACTGGTTTGAATCCAGCCTCATTCCAATAAAATCAGTTGTATAAATGAGAGCAGAATTTGACCACACTAATATAAAAGAGGTTTTAAAACTACAGAGAACTGTAAAAAAGTCAGTTGTTTCCAACTGTAGTAAAAGAGCTTTCTCTATCAGAATGCTGCTTATAGTCTACCTTGAGCTGATTGATGCTAGCTTAATAATGTTGATCGATTAGATCATCAGTGTCATCTTTAGAAAGAATGTGCTTTAGTTAATGACATCTGTTGACAAATAGATTCCTGTTTAAATGTCAAGGGGCCAGAATAAGAGGCTCCAGTAAGTACTTATATTTATTCCCATTGGAAAGATTGCATCAAGAGCTGCTTTATGAATAAAAGACTTTCATCCCAGTGTTATAGCTCTTCTATGGGCTATAGTGAACCAAATTCTGCCTTCAGTTACACTAGAATAAATTTGGGTGCTACTAACTGTTCATCTTCAGAATTGGTTCAGCATTTCCAGAAATAATCAGATATAATCCTTGAATTTCTAATTTAATGCTTCTTTCTCTTGTTATAATTACGGAGGGCAGACATATATGCTCAGTAGCCCTGTGACTAGGAGAAGAGAATGACTCCAAGAGGCTAGTGATCCTTTTTAGTCACAGACAGAATGGAAATTGTGATTGAATTTTCTTTTCCAATGTGATTTTATTTCCGAACAGCTCAGACTCACCTCCATTAGTGAGAGAACTTCATCACATCTTATCGCTTTTGTTAAATTAAGGGGAATATAATCCTATTTATTTTCCTACAAGTGTTAAAGGCTGAATGAAATGCTAAAATAATATTATGAACAAATGAATAATTCCAATAGGCCATATAATATTATCCTATTTTCAATCATCGTTTTCAACTGATTTCAAAATACCCTTCAAAGAAATGTTTGCTTAACAATGATTTATAGCAGATAACTCTACAAAGAATGAATGGACACTGTATTATTGATCATCCTTATGATCCCTTATGGAGTGGTACATTTTTAGGACAAGGTATGACTAACTATTCCTATTAATATAAGTGGGGGAATGAAGGGCATATTTTGGTATATACAGGCATATAATTAGATGGTAGAAGTAAATTTTGTACTTTAGACTTAAAGCAAACTGTTCAGATACCCACAGGAATGCTGAATTTTTATAATGGAGGTAATGTAGGTAAAAACTGACCTTGGAATGTACTTCATTTTTTACTTTGTCTAAACTTCAGTTTTTTACTTCGGATTTACTGCTACTTTGTTTTCTTGTGCAGAATATTGCCAGTTTTGTGTTTGCCACCATCCATTCTGCACAGCTGACATGACCAGCATTACAGACAGACATTTAGATGTATATTTTCAAATAGACATATGCATTAAAGTCTAGCTTTCCAGATTGAACCTAAGTGCAGCATTTCCACAGCTGCAGGTTAGGTGTGCCTAAGCAGATGAGATTTTGCTTATGCCTTTGTGTGGGCACTTAAAGCTAAACAAGCCTTCCTTAGATTTGGAGCAGCCTGGTTGTAGATAATAAGGGCTAAATCCTATTTTACCTTTATGCACTTAAATGGCACTGACATAGCTGCATAACTACAGTTTTTTGTACTTATGGCACAATTTGAATTCTGTTTTCACTATTGGCAGAATAGGCTTCCCCAGGTACACACACATCTGCCAGAAGTAAGGTTAGGGCTATTTTAGGCCAATAGTCTAGTGGTTGGGGCATTTGCTCAGGGAATAGGAGATCCATGTTCTATGTTCCCCCTCACCCATACAAAGTTTGAAACTTCATCTCCTGCTTTCTACCACGCTATGGAGCAGACATTGCTCAGAGCACTTTTAGCTCTCCTCTTGAAGCTAGGTGGAGCACTCAGGTAGAGAAGATGCATGGGGCCAGCAGAAGGACAGCCAGCCAATGAGCAAAAACTATCCCATTGCTGTTTATCCATTCCCCACCCCCCAGTAAATATTAAACACAAGGTGCATAAAAACTATAGTGTAACTGAGTGGGGAGCAACTGGGGCTGCAGCCCCGGGCAACACCTCTGTGAGTGAGTGCAAAAATAGCCACTACTACAGTGTTGGCTGAGTGATGGTGCCGCCATGACCACAACAGCTGGCACTGCTCCAGATGTGGTGGCTGCCCCAGACATGGAGCTGTGCTGGTATGCCTTTGCATAAAAGCTGTTAGTGATCAGGGACCAGAATCCAGGGGCCTTTTCTTCCAAGGCACTTGAAGCCACTATCTCTTTAGTGTGCATTCCTCCTCTGCCATCTGTCAAACGCCAACTAGTCATGTTTTTCAGGAGTCTGAAGTTTTGTGACTTACACAGTGTTTCACATATGCCTGTGTGATTCTGTTCCATCCTGGAGCCTACGGGGCTAGAACAAGCCTTCTAAGCATTCTCAGACAGGAAGTGGAGGCCAAGCATAGCTGTGCAATTGCAAATAGAATCCAAACTGTGCATAAGTGCCAAAAATTGCATTTTCATGGCTGTGTAAGTGCCACTTAGGCACATAGAGGCAGAATAGGGTTTAGCTCCCTGAGGCTGTGTTAGGTAAGCACTCAGAGTAATGATATTTGCTCAGGGAAAATGACAAGTTTTGCTTCCATTGGTGTACAGTTCATTTCCACATGGCTACTGGGATCTGTCTCTCGGACAAGCTGACCTGAGACAGATCTCTTGCTGGCATCAGTTAGGAAAGAAGGGGCTAGCACACTGATCCACAGTGGTAAATGCTCATTATATTTATATGGAGATAAATGGGAGAGGGAGGGGGAGACTGATGAAAGTCTGTACCTGAATTTTTATGGGTTACACCACTAGTGGAGAGGTGAAATGTACAAGAGCTTTGGGGTGTGAGAGAGTGCTTTCTCTGATTTATCACTGTCTGAGCTGACTGAGGTGGAAGTGTGCTAGAGAAATCGCTTTGACAAACACTCCATCATCCCTGAAAGTACTTCAAATGAGGCCTGGAGAATCAGATAGATTCTTATAATACACTGGTAGAGCACAAGGCCAGAACTTGCCTTCGAATTTCTTATCGAGAAGAGCACCCTCCCAGAGAATAATTAATCCTGCTATGGAGGTTAGGTAAGTATATTTTCCACTGAGGTGCATGAATAAACTTTCTGTCAAGTAAGTTGTGGTTGCTTTTGCCATACCCCCTTCCCAATCTCCTTGCCATCTTGGATGCATACTCAGAAGATGAGTATGTAGAGGGAGGGAAAACCATGTGTGCATGCTGAAAATCAGTCTGTGGATACCACAATGTTTCCTGTATGTAACCATCTGTATATCCTTGATACTTCTTTGCATTTAGAAACCGTTTTTCCACTTTAGAGTTTTGATGTTTTAACTCTACTTGGCCAAATTCCCTGCCACCGCACATTGCAAGGTCTTATTGATTGTGAAGACAAATGCAGCCCAGGGACTGGAGAAGCAGATGCCTTGTCTGTATGAAGGAAAGGATTCTGTGGTTAGGTCCACACTGCAGATGACAGGGTAGCGTAGACCTTTAAATGAGCTATGTTGTGTATTGAAGGCATTGGCAACATGGAAGTTAGTGGAGGAATCAGCTAAGAAACAGGGGGTGTGTCTACATGTTCATTAATGAGCCTTAGTTACTATGTATTTAGTTTAGTACTTGCTTAATGAAGTACTAACTAAATGCGTAATAACTAAAGTTCCTGTGCAGTAGTGCTGGCACATGGTTATATTGTGACGCTTATTGAGCATTAGCCTAATAACACTGCGTGGTAGGGGATTAGCACGGTTTTTAACCACCACACTGCTGTGCAGTGTTATTAAGTGTCTCATGTAGCCATGCCCAAATTAACATGTCCTCAGATGGAGGCTGCTACGTATATTTTGTTTAGAACTAGTTCAAGTTATCTCAGCAGTGCACTGCAGTGTGCAGTGTAGATGTAGAGAGCTCTTGTACAAAGTCTGTTCTCCTGGATTTTGCCCAGAGAGGGAAGATTTGACTATTTACTGGATAACTGTTAGCAGAGGATCTGTCTACACATGCAATCAGTGCGCATTATGGTTACTACACAATACCTTAAGGTACATTAACATGTGGCTGAGAACATGTCTACATGTGCTCCCATTGGAAGCAAATTTGCTCTCATGGGGCGTGCCTAGATGAGTGTGCACATGTGATTTGCAGTGCCTCAAAGCTGAGGAATAAAGCAGAAATGTTGAACAATCAGGATGATTAATGATTGCCATAAACTACCAAGGGAAATGGTAAATTCTCCATGTTGTGATATCTTCAGATCAGGAATGACTGCCTTTTAGAAGACATATTTTGGCTAAACACAAGTTGTTCAGTGAAATACAAGGGCAGGTAGGTGACATTTTAGCACTGTGGCCTACAGGAAATCAGACTAAGTGATTTAGTGGTCCCTTTTGGCCTGAAGCTCTGCAAAACAATGAGAAACAGCACAGCGTGTTTTTGTGCTGTAAGATTGTCATCCAAAGCTTATTGATTTCTGTGGGCATTGGATTGGGATCAAGAAAGCAGTTGCCACTGAAGGCAGCAGCTCCTAGAAATGTAAAAGTGCAGTACACAGAGGAGACTGAAAAATTACCCTACTACTGGGTGTGTACACATATAAATGCTGCTGGATGAGTAAACCCACCCTGGGCAGGCATCTACATGTGTGCCCATTTGTGATCAGACTTGTTGCTCCTGGCAGCAGTCTGCTTCCACCCGCTCCAGCCCTGCACCAGCCCTCTGCAGCAGCTGGGGGAAGCTCTAGACTTCTTCTGGATGCTATCCCAGGCCTGGCAGGGAGCATGGGGTCGGGAAATAGCTGCCAGGGTGGGCTCCAGTAGCAGAGCCTGGGCAGGGTCAATGTCTCCCTGCCCTGGCAGCAGGGAGCTCCCAGCTCTGGCTCCCTGACTGGGGGTAGGGGGCTTGGAAAGAGCTGCAGAGGATGGGCGGGTCCAGCCCCAGCAGGGATTCCCCACCCAGCTGGGGGCTTGGTGCTAGCTGCCCCACTTGCTCTTTCCAAGCCCCAAGCCTCAATTGCTCAATTGGGGCATAGGGCTGGGACCAGCCCCTAATTGGGACAGTTTCTGGCCAGCCCTGGGCTGTGTGGGGAAGTCTGCATGGGCAGCCCAGAGCTGGCTGCCCCTGCCTGAAACGGGACAGTTCCCAGCCAGCTGCAGGCTGCATGTGCAGACTTCCCCACACAGCCTGGGGCTGGCCAGGAGCTGTCTTGGTCAGGGGCAGGTCCTGGCCAGCTCCAGGATGGGTGGGGAACTCACTCCATGCAGGGAGCTCCCTGCCTCAGCTCTATGATCATGACTGCGGAGTGGGGGCTGGGAGCTCCCTGCTTCCAGGGCAGGTCGACATCATCCCTATCTGGGCTCCAGTGGTGGAGCCTGCCCTGGCAGCAGGCAACTCCTGTGGGCAGGTAGCAATCTCCTGCCCCCTATTGACCAGGAGCAAATTTACTTCTGGTCAGCCATCTACATGTGCCATACTTGCATTTGCAAGTAGCAGATTAACTGCTGAGTAGAGCAAATTACTGAGCAGTAAGGGTCCACATATGTAGACAGTGCCGCTTATTATGCAGTAATTTGCTCTACTGTGCAGTAAAGCATATTGTATAAATGTGGCCAGTTTTGAGATGAGTATCCATGGGGTACAACAAAATTCAGAGATGAAAAATGAAATCCTAATGTGAGAGAAAAGATGTGTGTTAAATGATACTATTTGGAAATTCTTCAGGGTATTATCAGGAGAAAGAAAAGAATAGAGCTTGTGAGAATTTCTTTGTGATTTTGGGCCAAAGAGCAGCATTCATTGCTTCAGTCCACTTTATATTGTTTGTTATTTCATCTTCCCTTTACCAAGAGAATAGATTGTATTTAGAATGAGGTCCATATCCCCATAAACAGCATGAAAAGATACATTCTGCTAATACATATCTACTAATTTAAATCCTGGAGGAACTGTGATATATTACTGCCAATATTATGTAGGAATATGGGATAAAAAAAAGAAGAAAGGAAGTTGGAGAAAGTGTTTCTTTTTTAAAAATTAAATATATTTTAGCTTCCGAGGATGAAAAACAATTTATTTAATAGTGGGTTTTGCAAGAAGGTGTTGTCTTAATAAATTTCCTGGTCAAGATATAACGATGTGATTCAGAAATCTAAGTTACGTAGGTCACATCAAGATGTTTTGTATAAAGCAACATGATGACATAAATGCAGCCCAATGTGATGTGTCATACTGCGTAAGATGCCTTGCCTGTCTGAAATATGACAATGATTTTTAGATTGAACCTAAAAAGGTGCAGTACACAAATCTGTTTTCTGATATTACCCTGTACATTTACAATAATAATTTATTTAAGCCTATGTAAACCCTTTCATTCTAAGGGATCTCAAAGTACTCTCTATATAACTCTTACCAGCTACTGCAGGCAACCACCTCTGAACACAGGAACAATTCTGTTCCAGTGGACGTGTCCATATGAGCACGCATGTATGGTTTGAAGTGCCGCAGACCCGTCTGTGGCACCATAAACTGCTCACGCCACACATGCAGGCATTTACTGTGATGCTGATTTGCAGCATGGTGGGGGTTTTTTGACACCAGTAAATCCTGGTATCAAGAATACTGTTACCAAATCTGCCCATTACTTTGGGGTGTGCTCATTTATTAGGGATAGTTTCTAGGGTCTTGGTGATTCTGTCAATGTGCTGCTTGTGTTACTATACGGAGCTGTATCTCTCCCTTCTGCAAGCCCTCACCCCCAGTGGAGCTATCTTGCAGGACTCAGTCTCAATGGGACTGGGTTCTTCCAGTCACCAAATCAGTCATACACACAAACACACACAAATTAACGTGACACGCCTGACCTGGCCGGGCTGATCAGCATGGACAGGCTGACACCCTCATATGCCAAGAATCAGTTCATAAGAGCAACAATAAAATGCAGTCAGACACAAGCACACAGGTAAACAGAATCCCTCTGAATCTGGCTGGGTGTCCAGCTGACACCCTCATGGGCCAGCATTCAGTTCATAAGGGCACGTCTGAGTCAAACTGGGTCAATCAGCCTATACAAGCTGATCCCCTTATGTGTTTCAAACTCAGCACATCCCAATCTTTGGCCTCTTGATGAGCAGACCCCACAATAATTTGGGCTTCACAGGGATCTTTAGCATAGGTAAAAGAAGCGTTGCTGCAGAGCACGGGAGGGAAGAGAAGCAGAGAAGGAAAAATATACCCAATTACTACCAGTTTGACTATAAAAGTTATTTATTGCTAAGCATATGAAATATATAATAGTACTAGTAGTAATAGACATGCAAAAGAAAAACAAACACCAACAATGACAATACTACCCTGGTTTCACTAAGTATTTGGGGAAACTTAGCTCAAGCTTAACTGATACAGTTCAGGTTCAGAAGTTTATGCCTAGAAAGAAGACAGAGAACGCTGGGATCTCACCTAGTCCACGGTACTCAGGCTGCAAAGCTGACAGGCACAGTCCGTAGCACAATCCTTGAAGAGAGAGATGATCTGTTCTTCCAGCGTCCCAAGAACGACAGGGGATGGTGTCAGCACAGGGGTTTTCTTCTTCTCCTTCTTTCCTCCTGCTTCTACTTCTTTTTCTTCCTTTTCCTCCCTTTTTCCTCTTCTAGCAGCACACACACTTACAGATTTTTATACCCTCAGTTCAGCTGCTTCGAAGCACCCTCAGTAGTGTAAATCATTGTCTTTTCTATTGACAAGGGGTTATCTGGTTTGGACCATCTCAGGAAACTGATTGATAATCAGGAAACACTTAAGATTAGGGAGTAACCCAAATACTTGGGAGCCAGCTTGAAATTCCTATGGGTGGCAGATATACTGATGGGATATCTCATGGTTTCTTCAGGAACAATAGATAGCTTGCAGCATCAGGATTTTGGATTTTTACTTGTTGTGCACAAGCCTCAGCTTAGCATGACTTTTCCAGATCTTACTATAGTCTTTTAACAGACTTAAAACAATTATTGGGGTGCTCATAACCTTTTGTGGAGAGGACTCCCACCAGTCGTCTCGGGAAAGATATGACAACACCTGGGATTAGGGCTCCAGCAGGCTGGATGCTGTGATGAACCCTTAACCATTGTTCAAATGTTGCCCATACCCCCTCTGACTCGGTCTCTTGCCTCAGCATTCCCTAACCCGGCAACCGAGTTTTAGTCAATCAAGTTTAAATAGGCCTCCCATAGTGGGACCGGGGAATGTACGGCCCGAGATGCCTATTAAACTTAGAGCTGTGTGTGTGTGTCTGGGGGGGAAAAGTCCTTAGTAAATCCAGATTAGAACTGGTCTGATAAATGCTGAGCTGGGTGTGTGTGAACATGGGTTGATTAACATTGGAAGCACAGATTCCCCATCATGCAGCGCTCTCCTGCTTCTCTGGTCCCAGAATTCACTGCAGTCTCTGCTTCAGGCTTTCTGTTTTCCATCTCTCATGTAAATGAGACCTAGGGCAGTTGATTCACTCGTCACCCTTATCTGGTGAGGGTCTTAGGTGCGTCTCTCACTGCATCTTAATCAGTTTCGTTTAGGTAGAGGAGGGGAGGGGGGTGAGTCCTTTGTGAGTCAGACAGACTGCATCCTGTACCAGGGTTCCCCAAGAATACAGAGCTGAGACGTAACAATTCCCCCCGTTGATGGGGTGCTTGCGTTGAGCTAGTATCCCCATCACATTCTTGCTCCATGGTACTGGTTCTGGCCTTCTATCCATTGCAATCGTCGCATCAGTCTCTGGATCCAGCAAACTAGTAGCATCAGACTAATTACTAGTATAATTTGAAAACTAATGATTACTACAATGGGGTGAAGCATGACATTTAAAAGACCTGTTGCATTGGGGCTCCACCCAAACAAAACCTCCCACCAGGAGTGATGGCCTGCATTTTTAACTGTAGCTGCTAGCTTAGAGATTTCCTGATTGTGGTGTTGAATCTCGAGTTTGCCATTCTCTCCCAAAGCTTTGAGTCTTTGCAGTTCAGCTCGTAAGGAGGGATGAGTTAATAGTTCCTTAATGGTGATGAGACCCATTCCTAGTAAAATGGGGGACACCTCTTTGTAGAGCTCAGGGTAGGCATTCAAATGTTGTATGGTCCATATAGGTACAGTAAACTTAAGATCACAAGTAACAATAGTGGTTACATTACAGAAACAGCGATTAATATAAGGCACCATAGGTTGAATCCAATATCCATTAATTAATACAATATCACATCTTGTTCTCATGCACACACATGCTTTACCCACATAAACAATAGCAGATTCCCTTTCTTGGATAACATCGAAGGAACAGTGAGACTTGTTTCCAGGTTGTGGAAAAAAACATTCATCATGCTCCTCCAATGCTTGGTCTTCACAGATGTAACCTAAACCTTCTTTTCTTCTGCACCCTTTTACATTTACTGTTTTCCATGCACTATCTTTCTGCCAGGCCCAAGTGTTATGATCCCTGGAGTACATTACTGAGCTATCATCAATTTGTAATCCCAGTGGGACTACTGGGTGGATTGTTCTAATTTCCTTGCCTGCCACAGTTATAAGGAATAACTGCAAGCTTTGCTGGTGGTGATTATATGAAGCATTAACTAATCTCCACCAGGGCTGGAGGGCTAATTCTTCCTCCGTTACATGGGGCCGAATTAGGTTGATTGCTTCCATGGGAATTTGTCCCATCATGGCTTGCCGAATCATTCCCATGATAACATTTTGGGTGAGAGCCTGAGCTTGCTCACACGCTAAAGCCAATGATACATTATTTTGGAAGGACTGTACACCAGACATCATTAACTTTTCATCCCCTTCTATGAGTTTTTCCCACCCAGGAAATACCTTACTTATTAACTGCTGTTCTTCGCTTAACATCTTTAAAGATGCAGTTAATGGAGTTCCCATTTTCCCCATATTTTCAGTGGCATATGACAGTTTATTAGCAAGAACTTCTATATTTGCAGCATCAATTAAGGAGACTCCTGCTCCTACCAGTGCAATTTAATAACTTATGATACAGGTTCCACTTGAGTCCATGATGGCTTACAGAACTGGTAGCGACGCTGTAGGGCCAGGGGGTTGCTTCCACTTTCATAGAATCCATGCATGTGGCACAGGCATTTTATTTCCTGGGCTCCAAATGGCAAACAGTTTCAGAGTTTCAGAGGCATCGCAGGTTCAGAATAGAGTCTGGACATCAGACTCCAGAGACCTATGCACAGCAATGCTTTGGTGCAGCTATGGAATGTCATCATTCGTGTTTGGAGACCTGTGAGGGGACAGAAAAGAGAAAAACAAACTCCCACACTCCCCCCGTATATACTGGGAGAAGCTGTGATCAACATTGCAGGGGAAAAGTGGAACATTAATCTACAAGAGGGTGGCCATAACAAGTTGAGCACTTCTCTGGC
>NW_005843262.1:43880-84714 GCF_000455745.1 Alligator sinensis | reverse complement strand
ACAACGATGCACAGCAGAGACTTCTGCCGGGCCTCCTTTTTACTTCCCTAACACCCCATTAGCTAGATCTACAGTTAGCTGAAATCCCTGGAGGAAAGGAACTCCTAGGATTCCCTTCTCATTTCCCTCATGAGCACAGCACTCTACTTTTCCTTGCAATCTGTCAATTTGCAAGGGAACATCCTGCCAGACAGGAGCTTCCTGAATTTCTCCCCCATATCCACTGAGCTGAACCTGTTTCGTGGTGGGTCTCCCTCCAGAGATCCACCGGGGACTTAGAATATTTACCGAGGATCCAGTATCCACTAGCAATTGGGCTAACATCCCTGGGTTCCCCACTGTAGCCCTCACAGTGGGTCTCCCCCATACATCACACTGAAGTCTTGCGACCAGCTGGGGAGGCCCGAGGAGAACCGGGCACCCCTATTGATCAGCAGACTCCCTCTGGAGCCTCCACTCAGGAGAGGAGACAGGGGTCTGGCGCTGACAGGGAGCAGGCACATGGGATGCACTCTGGACTGGGGCAGTGGGCTGAGGAGGTGCTCCCTGCATTAACTCTGCTCTCCGCATGGTTTGAGACAAAGCATTAATCAGGACACTAATGGGTTGGTGATCATATTTTCCCATATCTTCCCCTAAATTCACTAGCTCTTTCCAAATCATTCTCCTAAGGGTCTCTTTGGGCTGTCGTTGCCCAGGGTTGTGAGGCAAAGGGGGATTAGAATTGGGAGGGTGACTGGCAGAGTGAGGACCATTATTTGCAAAGGTGATAGCCTGCACAGGCTCTGATGTAATCTTTTTGCCTGCTTGTCTCTTTAAAACACCAGTCTCTCGCAGCAAATCTCCTGCCTGTTTGATTTTTGCCACTAGTTCATTCCAGCTCATGTGTGCTAAATCCACAACCCCTATGGTCATTTTCGTCTGGGAATTTAACCCTGCATAGGTGCTCTGTATCAGTTCAAGTCCCTGATAATGGAAAGTGATAACTCCATTCTCTTCTGTCTGGGGCAGTGAATCAGAGAGAGCTGCCAGCATTTTCTTTCGGATCAGGTAAGATTCTGGGGCTTCTCCTGGTTTCTGCTCTTCCATTACATACAATTTCTTAAGGGAAGAAGCAGGCAGTAATATTCTAAGAGCACTTATCATCCATTCCCGGGGTCCAGGAGCAGTTCGTTCCCAAGAACTTATGCCCATGTCTAAAGCATCTGCATCACAAGGAGAGGCACATAACTGAGCTACTTGAGTTAAGTCTGTGCCATCAGCAGAGGGGTACATTTGCCAAACATACACTCGGGTCTCTCTTTATGAGAATTTGTTTTGTGCGAATTTGCTTATATGAGATTACCTTATTTATACCAGAAATTCGCTTTGTGTGAGAAAGATCCAATCTTACGTGAAGTCGGCTGGCAAGAGCTCCCTGCAGGCTGGCAGAGTTTCTGCAGAGAGCTGGGAGGAAGTGGAAGGAAGGCAGTGAGACAGGTGGTGCCACGTGCATGCACGTGGCCCCAGGTAGCTTTGAGGGCAGCTCTGGCAGGTAAGTGGAGTGGGGGGAGGGGGATTGAGGCCCCTGCAGGGAGGGAGCTGCGCAGAGCTGGGGCTGCTGTCCAGCTGGGGGGTGCTTGGGGCCTGGGGCTGCAGTGTGCAGCTGCAGGGCCCCAGTGGGGAGCAGGACAGAATCTCAGGTGGCTTGCCGGGGGAGGACCTCCAAGGAGGACTTCCAAGGGGCAGCGGGGACCTGTGCACCCCAGATCTGTATGTGGAGCAGGTGCAGGATGCAAGCTCTTGTGCTGTTTTGAGGGGTGCAACCCTGCTCTGCTGCCCTCACTGTAGCTTGGTGTGAAGGAGGTGTGTCGCCAGGGTGACATGGAGCTTGCAGCGGTGTGGAGATCCCCGCATTGCCCTGCTGCTCCTTGCTGCACCGGGTCACGCCTGCTGGGCTGCAAAGGCTTGGGGACAGGGAAGCAGACAACAATGGGGCCGTGTGGAAAAGGTGTTTGCCCCGCACTGCCTTGGTGATGCGCCTGTTGCGTGAGCCACGGGCCTCACTGTTCCCAGCCATGCTGGGTTGCACCCGCCAGGCCGGAGAGGCACCCAGAGAAGGGAAGCAGGGCGGAGCCAGGAGCGGTGAGCAGCCAGCATTTCCTGCTGCCCTGCTTCTCTGGTGGGTGCCTCTCCAACCTGTCCTGCGCTGCCCTGGCAATGCACCCCCTGCACGTGCTGCTGCTTGCAGCGCAGAGCTTGTAGCTTCTCTGTGCAGCAGTTATTGTGTGATTACTGTTTGAATTTGTCATGGTTTGGAGGGGAAGTAGAGTGAGGTTGGTACATATCCCAATTAATTAAATGTAATTATGGATTCACTTTATGCAAGGTTTTTTTGGAATGCAACCCTCACATAAAGAGAGAGCCAAGTGTAGTCCCTGCCTGGGATCTGGTGGCAGACCCCACCCTAGTACCAGGCAGCTCCCAGGGTCAGGAAGCATCTCCTACCCCCTGGTGGCTGGCTAACTGGGAGCAGATTTGCTCTTGGTCAGGCATCTACATGAATGCTACTGAGCCGCTATTAATCAAAAGTAAATTTGCTTCTTGCATTTGCAGGTAGCAAATTTACTCAAGTTTAGTGAAATTTACTGAACAGTAAGCATGTGTATGTGTAGATGCACATGCTTACTGTGCAGTAAACTCTGCTACTGTGCAGTAAAGCATCTCATGTAGACATGCCCAGTGATACTTAATGACATGGTACGTGTGCGTATATATTTGTTCCTTTCAATTTTTAATCAGAAAATAATTTTAAATAAGTAATTACTCTAAGTGACCCTGCACAATATCTAGATTCTAATTACTTAAACTAGAATTTGACCATACCACATTCTCGTGAGATACTGTGTAATCACCTTGGGTACTCATGGTCTTTGCTTCACTGTGCATGTTATCAAGAGGCCTCCAGTAGAACACTGGCATTCACTCCTTTTGGAGCATTGATCTTCTATTATCTCAATGGGAAAAGAATCACCTACCAAATCACCAACTTCCTGCAGATGTGCAGACTTTAAACCTGTGAGAAAACTGGAGCAGAATGTACTTTATGTCTAGATGTAGATACTTTCCAAGGTGCCACATTGGCACTTACTCGCATGCAGACTTGATTAATCGAGTCTGCTGGAGTGTGGCAATTAACCCGCTCCAGCAGCCTCCAGTGTCATGTGTATCAGTGTCCTCATGCTGAAATGGTGGCGGGGCGTTTTGAACTAAAGCTCATTAAATGAGCTTTAGTTCAAAGCATCCTGCCACCGTTTTTTCAGTGTGGGGACAGTGATACACGTAACACTTGGGCACTTTTAATTAGCGTGGTGTGCTAATTAAAGTGCCCCCCACCTCCTGGAGCATGTCTATAAATGCCCTTTGTAAGAGTCTGTTAGTTTTCATTCTGAAAAGAGCATCCTTTAACAGCATCACTGTAATACTTCATTAAAGAAGTAGCTTTTCCTTTGTAGGTTGCATCACACTAACACTTTAGTAGATTTTCTTTATTTCCTAGTATGGCCTTGTCTCACTGTATGCATTCCTGTGCTCATAGTGCACTGCATGCACGCCGTGCACTCCTGCTCAGGTATTGTGTTGTTCAGATATTGTGTTGTCCTCAACTTTTTAAAAAATCATCAGCCTTCTTGTGGAACTGCTGGTTTGACTATACTTCTTCATAAACTCTGTTCATGTGCCAACTTGGTAAACTGAGGTGTAGGAATGTACTCATGTGGGACAAACATCTCCACACCATAGAAAATATGTTCCCTTCTGGACTATAAAATGGATCCAATCTGTTACCTCTCCTTGGTCTTACTCAATATACGGTAATTAATATACACATTGGACTGAGCCCATTGCATCTCATTTTTCTCTCCTTTATTTTAGAATGACATTTGTGTAATTCTGTTGACTTTTAATGGCAGTCACTCCCTATTTATGCCTATGAGTGTAAATGATTGTCTACATTACAGAGATTCTGCCACTCTAGCTACTGGAGATTGCTGTATGTGGTGACAGGAAAAAAAAAAAAAAATATATATATTTTTACCAGCTCTCCAGATGCTATAAGTCAACCAACAGGAGCCCTGTTCTGTTGACATAGCTGCATCCTGACCACTTGGAGGTGTGATCTTCTCACCCCAATATTAGCTATATCAGCAAAACTATGTAGTATAAACCAAGCTAAGAGAAAAAAGAATTATGCCCTTTGTCCAACACCCATGTCTAAAATAGGGCAATGGCCTACACTTGTTCATTTATATTTAAACACTTCATTCAGGATTTCCAGATATTCATTAGCATAGGACTGTCTAGTTAGTTAACTGTATAGTTGTCAACTGAAAAGCTTAGCAGTCTTGTTTAAAGCGTACATAAAAAGGATTGAGAAAAATCAGATAAAAGAAGCTGTATCAAGCTGTTCAGTGCTTATTAACATTTGGAAACCTGTTTGGGTAATTAATCTGTCCTTTGATAATGAAAATTTGAATTGTTTTGTAGCATGCAAGGTTGTTAAAGTGCAAAAGCCAGGCCAAGGTTCCTTTGATTTCATTACCTGAATTAAATCTTTTGATTTCATGACTCTTGGGTGAGAACAAGTGTAGTTAAATAGGACTGACAGCTCCTGTAGTGGTGCCATTGGACTGATGTTTCAAGAAACCTTCAGGACATTGTTTCTTGTCTTTCTGAATTGATGTAAAACATCCCTCACAGGCTGGTGTATACTGCAGAATGCTTCTAAATCCAGGCTTCTGGACATGCACACTCAGGTCTGCTATCCTCCACTGAGAGCATCTTCACTGTGGAACTCTACCAACACCAGTATAGCCACATCCACAACTGTGCTACAGTTATTGATGCTAAAAATTTATTAGGGTGAATCTCAGATGTCTTAATGTCTTACCAAACTCTTCTGTAGGGTGAGTCTTGTGGGTCAACTTTGTTGGACTTCTGTGTGGAAGTGTCTCAGCCTGCCAACAAATTTAGTTGAGTTCTGGTTCTGAGTGCTCTTCATTCTGGTCTGTTTCTGTCTCTCCAGGGATACTCCACTATAAGGGCAAGAGTTGAGTGTGTGTGTGTGATAATTACTAAACTACCAAGCCACGGATCCAGCATAGGTAAATGAGCTATTCCAGCTTGTGGCTGTATTGTTATTTCAGTAGGATGAGGATAGTGCGAACTGGAGATGGTGACAGCAGTGGTTTCTGACCCTTGGATGGTAGTGACAGGTCTTGAAAAGGAGAGTATTCACAGAAGAGTAGAGACCCTTGTTGCATGCTGCAATTACTGCAAATTTTCCAGCTGTTGAGTGACAAGGATTTATTTGAGGTGATATCCTTTATTAGACCAACTGCATGGCTGGAACAATGTTAGAAAAGCTTTCAAATGTAGAGTGGTATTTCTAATCCAGGACAACCAGCACAGTATTGTTGTGTTGCGGACCTGGGATCACCATCAGTGTTAACCAGAATTTTCGCATGAGGAAACAGGCCTTCATTGATTTGGGGTGAACTTGTCCAGCTCTCCTGCCAGCAGCACCCTTGGAGGGCATCTTCTAACCCTGGCTGGCTATGATGAGCTAAATAGTGAAATGGAGCAGACCATCTGGAATGAATGTTTAAATATCACCCAGGTGTATATGAACCAGCAGGTAACTTCTACTACATAGGAGGCAAGTGGGAAATAAATGGGCAGAAGGACCAGAAAATACAGGTCTGAGAACCTGTATGTCTGTGGGATGGCACTGGAGGACTATACAAACCTAAACTCTGTTACCTGGGCTTTAGCTATAACCTTACTACAAAGTGGGTGAGTCAGAGCATACCATAAAGAAAAGAACACATTCTAATATATTCCCCTGCTAGATGAGTATGTAACCATAGATTCAAAACACTTAGAAGCATAGGTACAATGTTATGCCTGATGATAGTTGAGGCGTTTGGACTAAAAGCCACTGAAATGCACAGGGTAAGTGCAGTGTAGAGGTATCTATGGTGTCAGTAGCTGTGTCAACACCCCTAGATGTAGTAGCTGCAGTCTTTGGAAGATTGGACTCTTTAAAATGTCATTTCACTCCACATCTTCTGTATTAGTTGCTTTTCTTGTTAGTAATAACTGTGCTGCAGTTATATTGCAAGGGCTGTCTATATATAAACGTTTTATTGCCTTAACCATATCAGGTAGCTGAAGTGGCACAACTCTCTAGTGTGGACACAAATCTACCATTATAAAGCTTATACTTGAATATCTTATTTGGATATGAGGAAAGCTGTATTGGTCTAAGATTCTTTCCCCTTGGTCCCTGACTCATTTCAATGGTAATCTCAGCTACTTGGGTGGGGAGAGCAGAAAATGTCTTCCGGTGTCCCCTGGAAAACATGTTGAATGCATATCAATAGGAAAAAATATTGTAGAATTTCAGTTAGGAAGGAGGACAGACCTTGGAGGCTTAGAGAGAGGGCCTTGTGGGGGTGCCAAGTGAAGAAGTTTGGAGCTATGAATGGAGAAACTCTACTGTTCTTTTGTGGCCAGGTAAACAGAATTGTATCACAGATTCCTGACTCCACTATCAATTTCTTCTTTTAACTTCAACAATTTGCAAGACAATGAATTCTTGGCCAGCTACTCAGGTCAAAAAGGATAACATTTTAATCCTTGGCATTTCAATCCTTGTTTTCCCAATGGAAAACTTTTATTGATTGTTTTGCAAGTGCTATAGAAAAGAACAAAAGTCCTTTGCTGATTAGAGTCATTCCTGAATGTCTTGTATTGGATCCCAAATGTTTCACAAGTACAGAGGAGAGCAGGGCAGTGATATCAAAATGTTGTATTCAGAAAAAGCAGTCTCCCTCCGCAGTATCAGTCAAAGGAAACAAATTTAGTTTCACATAGGGGTCTTATGAATCCCATGACAATGTTCCTAAATGATAAAGCATCGGGGGAAATTCTCCAAACTCTGCAGTAGCTTCAAACATCTTTTAGAAATGGAGGTATTAAATGAACAATGTAATCTCTAGAGTAGTCTTGGAGCTACTTATTTTGACATAAAATTCTATTTATTTTGTACTCTCCCCAGTTTTTAACATGCACAGATCATGATCTATAGGATTCAAAGCTGACATCTCATTAGATGCAATGGGACCCTCCATACCTCTCTGGGTTATTGTTTCAGGTTGCCTGCAAGCTTAGGAATGTGTCACTGAATTGGATACATTCAAGTTCATGCTTCCAAGGTTGTCCTTGCCATAGCGAGCCTTAAAAACATCAGGCCAACTCTTTAGTTGGTGTAAATTTGGGCAGCACCAGTGGCTTGACTTTGAAAAATGAAATTTTAGGCTATAGACCACAATTTTATGAGTAGGACTGAAATTCGGTGGCAGCCAAATGGTTGAATACAAGGATCTTTCCTATACTTGTAAGTAAGTATTAGAGAGAGGTGGTTAGGACCATGTCACATATATTACACTTACAACATGCTTTATTTAGATTGTAGTAAGCATTGCTATGAGCTAGAAAGGTTTCTGAGCAGTTGCATGTTAAGGCTTATTAGCATCTAAATAAAATATGCCCTAAGCACTGGAGCCATTGAAGACTCTGGCATGCTGTGGTGTGCTGTGACTGACAAACAGCTGTTTGTTGGTTCTGTCCCCTCACCACATCAGAGTCTTGAACTGGCTCTGGTGCAGTGGGATGCAGTGGGAAGGCTGGGACTGATAATCAGCTGATCGTTTGTCAGTCCCAGTCCCACCACCACTGTTGTTCATCCCAGCTTCAGCACTGCACTGGAGTCTCCTGATCATGCTATCTCTGTGGATTAGTCAGATGTTAACTTAACGTGTATTATGAAATACTATCTGGAGATGCTCCTCCCAAGAAAAGTCCTAACTTTGCTACATTATGATGGCACTTAGCACATGTTTTACTGCTTGATGTGAGCATTTTAAGTGCAGTTAACATGTGTTTGGTGTAAGGTATCACAAGACCCTTAGCCATGTTAGTCTGAAGTTAGGTAGAAGGCAGGGCAGGAAATGAGTTAGTCTATAAGGTGCCCCACTCCCTGCATTCTACATAAATAAATACTGTTAGATATGTATGTATTACGGCTTCTGCCTTGAACAACAGCAGGAAATGAGCTAGAGAACTCCAGATCTGAATACACGGAATACATGACTACTTGCCATAAGAAACAAGCTCTCTAGCTGAGAACTGTAACAGACAGATATCTACTGTGATTCAGACACAAGGGGGAACATGTAGCCAATGCTGAAATAAACATATATAGATTGCATGAGTAGAAGATGCACTTAACTTCAGGCCTAAACAGGTTGCATGTAAACTGCTGAGACAGGAAATCAACAACTCTCAGAGTGACAGAGCTCATACTGATCAGATGGTTAGTCCATGTCTAATCTAAAAGAAGTTTTCTCCTGACTCGGACCACAATGATATTGTGAGATGAAAGTATCACTTTAAGGCACATGATTAATCAGGTCTTAAGTTGTTATGTGGCCACATGTTAATGCAGTCAATGGCATGATAAAACAAGGAATCAACCATAGTTATTACACAAAAAATATGTAATAACTTTTTGTCTGGTTCCTTATTTTGTCACACCATTAATTGAATCAGGCTGGGGCTCAGCTGATGGAGCTCCCAGTTGTGAGAGCACACGGTGCAGCTCCAAGGCTGGGACCCATCAGCTGGTGGGGCTCCCAGGTATAGGAGCTTGCTACTTGCTGGTGCAGGGGAAGCCCAGGATCATGATCCCGGGCTCCCCCTGCAACAATAGGGCGTGTTGGGATCTGATGCTTGATCCCACAGTCAAGCTGCCTGCCATGCATGTGAACATCAGGTCTCCTTGTGCCTTCACTTGAACATCTGCTGGGAGCCTAATAAACAGCAGTTGGAACATAATCTCACCCTGTTGTTATGACACACTCCAGTAATGCTACTAGCTCTTAAGCTATGACATTACACCTCAGTTGTGACTGTAGCTTGCATGAACAAGCCTGAGATAGGTTTAAACTGTCTAGTTTGAATAATAGTGTAGCTGTTGCAAACTGGAGCTCAGCAAAGGCTACTCCTGACAAGCAAGATAAGTAAATACTTTGGTGCTTGGCTGGTGGTGAGCTCTATGCTGTGACACCTATAGCACTATGGTGCCCAAGATGCATGGGTTAAATCAAGTTCAGGTATGTCTACATGAGTTTCAGTCTCTCCTTTGGCTTCATAGTAGGCCCCACTTGCAGTGAACACAGCCAACATTCTGTTCAGGTGTTTAGATGCAGGGTAAAGACACCAGAGCAGATGCTTGAGAGATGCATATCTTTAATGACAGACTTGGCATAAAAAAATGCATTTGGGACCTGGACTGCTAGAAGAGGAAGGGATCAGCAGATCTTGGACCTGCTAGTTTCCAACTCAGTAGAGGGTTGAGAGAAAGATGAAAAGGAGGTCTGGTCTCCTTTTTCCTCTTAGACCAAAATGCACTTCTACCCTATGCATTAATGAGCATCGCAGATCAACCACAGCTTGTGGAATTAAAATTTGGTAAGCACTAGAGAGCAGCAGGGGTTTATACCATGGACTTAGCACTAAGGCAGCTGGGCCTGGCCAGTATTTAGAACATGCAGAATGAGTGCATTGCCTACCTATTTCATTCTGAGGGAGGAGAAGATGCCTTTCCTGTGATAGAAACTAGTACCAAAGGGTGGGGAGTAAATAACTCCAACATGTAAATAGGATATGGCTGTGAGAAGCATATCTACAAATACAATACACAAAAAATTCTCTTCTTATAGATTCATAGATGCTAGGGTCGGAAGGGACCTCAATAGATCATCGAGTCCGACCCCCTGCATAGGCAGGAAAGAGGGCTGGGTTTAGATGACCCCAGCTAGATGCTTATCTAACCTCCTCTTGAAGACCCCCAGGGTAGGGGAGAGCACCACCTCCCTTGGGAGCCCATTCTAGACCTTGGTCACTCTAACTGTGAAGAAGTTCTTCCTAATGTCCAGTCTCAATCTGCTTTCTGCTAGCTTGTGGCCATTATTTCTTGTAACTCCCAGGGGCGCCTTGGTGAATAAAGCCTCACCAATTCCCTTCTGTGCCCCCGTGATGAACTTATAGGCAGCCACAAGGTCACCTCTCAACCTTCTCTTGCGGAGGCTGAAGAGGTCCAGGCGCCCCAGTCTCTCCTCATAGGGCTTGGCCTGCAAGCCCTTAACCATACGAGTGGCCCTTCTCTGGACCCTCTCCAGGTTATCCACATCCCTCTTGAAGTGCGGTGCCCAAAACTGCATGCAGTACTCCAACTGCGGTCTGACCAGCGCCCGATAGAGGGGAAGTATCACCTCCTTGGATCTGTTCGTCATGCATCTGCTGATGCACGATAAAGTGCCATTAGCTTTTCCGATGGCTTCGTCACACTGCCGACTCATGTTCATCTTGGAGTCCACTAGGACTCCAAGATCCCTTTCTGCTTCTTGATACACATCAAGGCCAGAAGAGGTGTCTGTCTGACCAGTTCACCCTTTCTAGGTGATTAAAGACATTATACTGTAATAAAGTGCAGAATTAAGAAAAGTTAATGACAAACAGAATACTTGCTCAGTTCAACAAGTACATCAACTTAGGTTAATAGAGAAAAAAGCAGTAGAATGCTGCTTGAACAATTTAAACTTGTAATTTAGCTTTCTTCATTTAGCAATTTAAACTTTCAGTTTAGCCACAAAAATCCTCTTTAGATATACTCTTTTTTTTCCTTTTGGGGAAGAAAATAAAGTATTTATTTTTAACAGTTCAGTTCTGAGGAGAAATTAAAGCATAGTGAATGACAAGTAAATTAAAAATTCTCTTTATTATCCAGGACAGCAGGTTTCCTATTAACAAGGGCAGTTTGTGGTCCCAAAATTTGAGGCCAATCAAACAGTTCATTTTTCTTTAATTTCAGGAATTAAGCAAGTGTAAATGAATTAAAAGCTGGATGATGGACTCAATTTATTTACCTGTTCAGAAATGATTTAGTTGCATTAATACTGTGTTCTCACTTCAATTCATTTTTTGAAACTAGAGTTGCTGAGTACATCAAATCTATCTCATGCTACATGCAGTCATCAAGGGTTTCATCTTGCAAATTTGATGTAAGCAAAATTTCCTTTGATGCTCAGTAAGAAAAGTGCCTAAAAAAGACTTACATTGCAAACCAAGCATAAGGGCCACAGAAGTAATATTAAAGAAGTAACCAAAATTACTGCACAGTAAATATGGTGACTTGTTCCAACTTGAGCAAAAATTTGATACCTGCAGGTATCAAATTTATGCCTGATTAGTTACTGCACAGTAACGCAAATGTAGCCCCCGTGTGTGTGTACTGACTTGGGACTAACTTTATCTTTGAAGACTAAAAGACTTGGATGACTTATATTTATACTACACAGTGTCTTGAAGGTATACTGTGCATTTGCTTGAGAGTGAGGTGAGTCATTTAAAAATTCAGTACGTCAGTATGTTTATTCCTTAAGCACAAACCAAATGTGGATTAAATACCTTACTGAGTCATGAAAACGTTGCCAATAGGCATATACTTCCTTTTATCTTTCTGTTAGAAAATATGAATTGTGAGGCAAAAGCTGGTTTAAGAAAAAGTTATGGCATGAGTTTATAGCAGCTCTCTATAAAAATAGTACCACCATTCCTGTCAGTTCTTTTCCCTGGTCCTGGGTCTTGACCATCAAGGTTCAGAAAGCTGCAGTGGTTTAAAGTTGAAGTAATATTAAGAGATGTGTAGAGTTTAAGGCTAGAAGATCATTTTGTCTGACATCCTGTATATTATAGGCCATTAGGTTTTGCCCTCTTGTCTCTGTATTGAGTCTAACCACTTGGTTCTGACTAAAGCATATTTTCCAGAAAGGTGAACTGAAGACTCCAAAAGCTAATGACTCCACTAAAATGAACAGTCTGTCCATCAGGATTCAGTCTAGTAGTAGCTTTACAGCACCTTTGTCTTGCCAGAGCATGGAGAGAATTTTATTTTGGGTTTATACTCTTATAAATCTTTATTACTTTTGACTACCATCAAACTAAAATAATATAGTAGTGACTTAGGCCTTTACTGTTCAGTACATTGGTCTAAGTACTTCTCTCTGTCATACCTGCATAAATCTGAAATAACACCATTCACTTCAAAGTTTCTTCTCCAAATTTGCATCCATGTAATGATGAATGGAATTTGACCACAAAACTATACAATATAATTGTGTTAGAGAGTCTGATTCTTTTTTATAATAGGCTCATTTCCACTTCGCTAGCACTGTAAGGGCACCTTGTATGGATGATAGTTGCCTTAAATGATGTCTACAGCTGTTCCAGACGATGGAGGATACAACTAGGGGTGCTAATACGGCATGCTATGGTGATGAGTGATCACGTGATTGGCAGCTGTGTTGCCATAGTGGCGTGCTCCCCCATTTTAGTGCACTGCTACTGCAGTGTAGCAGTGAAATCTAACTGTGCATGTGCTACACACATGGCATAGTATGATGGTTACTGCTCCATGCTTTAGTACTTCCAATAGGACGTATTCAAGCATGGTGCATGGTGCTTTAGCAACGTCGCCGTACGGTGACATGTAGATGCACCATGAGATTCAAATATAAACTACCTCAATCCCATTGAATTAGTATATCAAGTCTGTGTCCAATTACATGCCTAAACTTTTGGCATGTGATTTTCAGTAGCCTATATTTTCTGTGTAAATATGTTGGAATATTGGAAACACTTTAATTACCTCAATTGCTTTGGAACATTCTATAACTAAACCATAAAGGGAATGATAGAAAACATACCTATCTGGGCCTGATTCAGCAGAAAAGGAAAGATTCAGCTGTAAATGAGTCTAGGTGCTTTCACATGCCTCCAGGTCACTCACCTGATCCCTTGGGTGGTAAATGTCAGTAGATGGGTTGAGGCATTTCAGACTGGGTTCAGAAACAGACTTGTTAATCTCAGGAAGACGTGGCACAACTCAACTAAATATCTTCTACTAGCTGATTGACTTCTAGTCAACTTGCAAAGAATAGTTCTTGCTTTCAGTTAGGATGCCATTAACATTTTGATTCCAAGATGACATGTGGAAAGTCTAAAATTAGACATGTCATAGCCTCTAGAACAATTCTCCTCCATATCCAAAGTTACAGTTATGACTATGGACTCCCTTGCCCTAAAAGCCCTTCAATTTCCCTTTCATGGAGGGGGAGGAAATAGTTTTCACAGTCTGTGAAACAGAGGCAAAGTTAGGAATTGTCTACATATTGTGTCAGTAGCAGGTCTCAGGGAGAATAGACTGAGCAGACCATACCCACTTCTGACCCAGCTGAAGTCACTGATGTGCTGCTTCAGACGTTAACGCAGCCCTTGGGATGCGTTCAGAGCAGTCTCGTAGGCAAAATTATGTCACTGGAGCATGCCTATGGATTTGGGAGTGCTCAGTCTTGTTTTTGAGACCTCCTGCTGACACAGTTAAATAAACCCTTAGTTGTTACACAATCTATAGGCAAATTACTTGGAGGCACCTGTTGCTCAGGGGGCCTTAGGGCCTGCAATGCACAGGCTCTGCAAACTAACTTATTGCCAGTAATTAGTGTGCACACTCCAGCCTTCTGTACAAAATGGAAAGCATGCTGGCCAAGTTTGCGGATGATACTAAGTTATGGGGAAAAGTGGTCATGCTAGGGGACAAGATGAGGATCCAAGTGTGTCCCGGACAAGCTGGAAAGGTGGGCAGAGTGGAACCGGATGCAGTTTAATAAGGTTAGTTCAGAGTGCTTCACTGGAGGAGAAGTAACCAGCGACTTGAATATAGGTTAGGAGGACATGTCCTGGCCAGCACGATGGCTGAAAGGGACCTCGGGGTTATGGTTGATTACAGGATGAACATGAGCTGCCAGTGCAACGCCGTAGTCAACAGAGCTAATAGCATACCGGGATGCATTAGCCGATACATTGTGAGCAGGGTTAAGAAAGTGATACATCCTCTCTATTTGGCACAGGTCTGGGCACCACACTTCAAAAAAGATGTGGAGAATCTTGAAAGGGTCCAGAGAAGGGCTACAAGAATGATTTAGGGCCTGGAGGATAAATCTTATGAGGAAAGACTAAGGGATCTGGGACTGTTCAGCCTGGGGAAGAGAAGACAGAGGGGGAACTGGGTGGCCCTCTGTAAGTATGTAATATGTAATAGGGAGCTGGGACAAAAACTGTTCACAAGGCACCCCAGGGGAGGTCAAGGAGCAATGGCCATAAACTGTTAGAAGATGGTTTCAGGTTGGATGTGAGGAAGAACTTGTTTACAGTAAGGGTGACCAGAATCTGGAATAGACTTCCCAAGGAGGTGGTGCAGTCCCCAACCTTGGAGGTCTTTAAGAGGAGACTGGGATCATTTGATCTCAGCATTATTGCTGCCCAGAACTGGGGGAGGGGTTGGACTCAATGAACTTTTGAGGTCCCTTCCAGCCCTTAATTTCTATGATTCTATGAAAATAGAGGAGTGGTAAGAACTATCAGAGAAGTGTGATTTTAGGAGAAATGAGGCCTGTGACCTGTAAAGTAAAATGGGCTAATGGTAGAGGGCTGGAGAATTATGAGTATTGTGTACATGCTTTATGTTTCTGAAAATCAATCAGAGACCTTGAGGTGTTCTACTAGGAATCCACAAAGCTTTATTTTCCTCTCCAGACACCAGGATGTCCTACCTCCTGGTAAGGATTCTGGGTAATGTTTTCCAGTAAGTCTTGCATGGCTTTCACGTGAAACTGAATGGCAATGAAGCATAGATATAGTTGGGTACCTTGGAAGCCATGCTGAATCACTTCTGAGCAGGGGCAGATCCAGGGGAGGTGCAGTGGCAAAGTTGCAGCCCCCTTTGATTCCTGTTCCACCTAAACTTGATTGCTGCCTCAGGGGAGCAGCAACATTTTTCTTCAGGAAGTGCTCAGAGACTCAATAGACTTCATGGCTCATTATAATGTGCCTGATTCCTGTTAATCTCAGGTGTTAATGGCCCTTTCCCCTTTTTAATGATCTTGATGTTCCATTAATGGAGTTATCCTTCTGCAGTTTTGGTGTCTGTTAGCCATTCCTGGTAATATCTCTCTTCTGTTTCACAGTCCTGCAGTCTGTTTTTAGTTCTAGCTAAAAACCTTAACTTAGGTGTGGTAATGTTAACTGAGGTGATCATTAACTCAAGCATGGAAATGATTGACAGTGAAGTGTTTCGTGCACTAAGATGTTTAAGAAGGCTAAATTTTGTTTTATGAATCCGTATAAGATATATATATATATTTAACTATAATGACTACAGAACTAATAAAACAACATATTTTGACTTTTCGCCTAACTTGTGTTTCTTAAACTTAATATATCATCTACCAGATCAGTTCACATTCCAATAAAAATTGAATCAATTGATATGATATTCATTTTTGGTTTGCTCTTAAACTGAATAATATAGCCCTAGTCCTCTAGCATATTATTAAAGCTTCAAGTTTCTTTTTAACTGGAGAAAGATGTATGTTATATTATAGGTGATGCTGTACCACACTATTTGCACCCACACTTTTCAAAATCCTAGATCTGCCCATGCTTCTGAGCATGTGCAATAGGATAAACATAGCTGTGTAGGGCTAAAATGTAGAAGTGGGAGAAATGCGGATGTTTCAGCAGGGTTCAGGCCGTTATGTGTGGCAAATTGGTTGTTACTTGGTAACGTGGATGCCTAAGAACTGCAGAAGGGACACTTGGGAGTTTTGGTTGTAGCCATTTTGGTCTAAGGACATAGGCAGACAAGATTATTTGGGTAAATGTGACCAAATAAGTAGCTAGAAAAATTGTTCTTTGCAAGCTTTGAGGCACAAGCACCCTTCTTCAAGCATAGGGAGAGTCTGTTGGTGTTTGTCTTCTCTTACTTATGCTTAGTGTCAAAGCAGATTTATCCCTACATACCTGCAATAAATGTCACGTATACCTCCATTGTTTAGTGGTAATTTGGACTTTGCTACTGCTTTAATTATATGGGCAGCAGTGGGTTTCATATGATGTGGGGCAACAATAATCTGGGGTCCATTTTCTGTCTGTATTTCCCCATAATATCCTGAATTGTATTTCCAAACTAAATCTTTGACTACTTATCCTTGGCGTATCTAACAGTTCATCAGTGACTACTCCCTACTTGTACTGCTGATTATCTGCATGGTAACACCTTCCTGTCCTAATTCCTATGGCTTCATACAAATAGGAGGTTTTAAATGAATGCTTTGGATGAATTAGAAGCAAACAACTTCCATACTTCACCCAGGCCTAAAGTTGTCAGACTAGTGTGAAATTGGTGAGAGGTCAGATTTGGGTCTAATAAACCTAATTCTCTTCTCTCACTAATTTTGGCCACATTCCTGTCACTTATACTTACTATTGACTTTGAGTTACTCTTGCTTTACACCAATGTAAAGGAAAGCAGAGTCTGGCCCTATGAATTATAAAGGTCTATGCATCCTTCAGAAACTATATATAGAGTTCTCTGCCCTTCCAGCATTGATTATTGTTTCAATACATGCATGAGCAGGAAAGCTTTATACATGTGCATTTCCCAGTGGCTAGTTTGAGGACTAAAGGGAGAAGTAACATTTGCATTCCTTAAAGAACTGATTGAGATTCTAAAAACAGATTGGAAACTTAATGGTAAGAAATACACAGCTTGAAAGTCTTTACTTTTTGGCATGAAAGTGTGGACCAGATTGACACGATCTGTGACGTAGTTTCTAATGAAGTATTTGTAATGAGACATTTAAAGGAGCTCAAGAGGCCTCTCTAGCCCATTGGGAAAGGAACACAAGGAGCACATGTTTGAAATTCATTCAACACTGAATACATAAGCTGATCTTGACATGAATTTAGAGTAGGATTCAATTGTAAGAAAGTGCTTTGGGAAGAAGATGCTCATAGCAAAAAAATAAACTAAGAGCTAAAATAGTTGTAAGAAACTTGGAGAAGCTAGTAAGAATAGCAGGAGATATTTGATCATTGAATAGTGTGTTAAATCTATTGAAGCCAGAAAAATTAGCACTGAAATTTATATTGAGATAAATAGAGAGTTCTGAATATAGGGTTGGGAGCCAGGAACTCTTAAAATCTGACCCTAGAAATCCAAGGAAAGACGTATACTTGTACAACTGGACAGCTAACGTGATTTAAAATGAATTCATTTGAAATCTCTACTGTAGATGGAACAAGATGCAATTAAACTTACGCATGTTAAAGCTTCAGTTTACCTTATTCTCTCTAAAATTGTACCAGATGAAAAGCAAACCTTTTTCCCTAGGGAAGACAAGACTATGAGTAGACAGGTAAATCACATGATTTTACTACAATTGCTCCATTGTGCAACCTGTAAACGAACTTCTGTTCTCAGGGTTTTACAGATTAACTACTTTTGCATAATGCCTTTAACATGCCTTTGTGAGTCCTAAGTATTACTATTCCTTTTGATTGCATCATTAGGTGGCAAAGGTAAGATTTACTGTAGGTGCACTGAGGGCTGTTTCCCAAACTGTGCGATGAGCCTCCCAGCACCAGCATAAAACATGAGTTTTGGTTTGTTTTTTTTGGGGGGGAGGGGCAGGGGGAAGAGATAGGGGTTGGGGTGTGGGAAGCCATGTGCAAATCACAGTGGAAATCAGCAGTGCCTCCACTTCAGCTGGTTTTGCTCACCTTCTGCTTTAGATGCCACCACCACTTCACTCGCCATGATTCTTTTCTGTCCCCTACTTGTGGCTGCTAGTGCTGCCACAGTTAACGACAGCTGAAGGAGGGGGTGTGAGAGAACAGGCGGCAGCAGCTGAAGTACTGGAGGTGCTAGTGCCCAAATTTTCTACAGTGGGATGTAAAACTGACAAAACTGTCTTAATCAAATACCAAGGGCCTGTTTCTACCATTGCTGGCACTGAGGATCTGGCTATGTTGCATTTACCATTGCAACTGTAGCATCCTATTACCATCCCAGAACTGGCTTTGCACAGGTTAGGACAGGTACTGCTAGAAGAATAGCTGCAGGAGCTAAGCTTCTTTGGAGGGTCTTGCAGGCTGAGACTGTGCTGAGGTCTGTGCTGCTGCAGATGCCCTACTTGAAGCCCATGAGCCAGCATGTTTAAAGTCAGCTCAGGTATGTTTGTGAGAGCTGCAGTCACTGCTTTGTATGCACACTGTAAATGAATCAAGAGTAACTGTACTGAAATGAATGGGGATAAACCAGTGTGAAGATGCTATAAGGGTCCACAAGAACCAAGTGGATTCTCTGAAGTGCATGAGTGGCCCTAGCAGTAAATTTGCCATTTTGCTCAACAGTTCTGGGTCAAATACACAAAGGGAAATCCTTTGCATTGGGGCAAGTTTGTCCTTGTTTTCTTGGAGATTGGGAAACGATCTGAACCCCTGCTTCTCCAATTAGCATTGGGTTCTACAAGCACTTGGTGTACTTTGATACAGCTTCATACACTTCAATGAAGCTATACTGATTTATATGAGCTGAGAATCTGGCTTTATGCTTTCAAGTGTAATAAAGGAAAATGTTAGAGTGAATTTGCTGACAAATGAAGGTAATTGGCTTCTTTAGCAGGGAATGTGATGACAGCTTTTACTGTACTTCAAATATCAGTCCCAATTACTGTAAATACAATCATGATGCAAAACATTAATTAGAAGACTGAACCATTTGAGACAGAGTCCCATATGAATGATTAACTACATGCAAACAATCATGGGTGATTAGAAGCGCTCTGCTGTGATATCCATCTGCGAGCACTGAGACACCAAATGCATGTGGTACTAGAAAAGGAGAGTTCATAATATAAGAAGACAGAAGTGGGTAAGATGGGATAGGGAGGATGTGGGGCTGTGTTTATTTGTTGTTCTAGATACACATATGGCTTGTGTAATGAAAACATGTGAGAATCATGGAGTCTTCACTAGTTTTTTGATAAGGGAAAGTGAAGGGAAGTGCTGTTAACCCTATTTGGCAGATGAGGAACTGAGGCAGAGAGCCTAGGGACCAGATCCAAAGAGTTTTCATAGGTGTCTCCACTTAGGTGTTGCATTGCTTAAAAATTAAGAGCTAGACAGTGATAGGGTTACACAGCTAGATTTCCTGTGTACTGAAGGGGAGACCTGAGAACTTTCTATGGTGATCTAAATCATGCCTGGTCACTCAGCAGGAGGCACGCACAGCCAGCCAGAAGGAACAGTAGATACAGCAGTGTGTCAGCCTTAATCACCAGGCTGTTAGTCTTGCATTCTTGCTTGGCCAGTGGAGCAGCTTCAACTGGAGTGGTGGAGAGTGTCCCACTTAGCCTACAGCCTGGTAATTTTGGCACTTTTATGGGACATGGGAGATGTGAGGTTGAGTCCATTAAGCTGAGAAGGACCTAGAACCCAAATCTGCCACTTTCTGAATAACAGCGTTAACAGCTAGGCTACTGGGCAGACAGTGGGCATGTGCCCTACCTCCTTTGGCTATGTTTTGTAATGAACCTTGTGCTTACTGTCAGTGACTGTGGCTAAGGAATGGCTGCCTAAGGAATTCAGAAATGGTGTGAAGTTTAGATGCTTCCCATCACTGATCTAGATTGGAACAGAATTTAGGTAGGAAGTGGACAATCTCGATTCCTTCTGAGCATGTTCAGAAATCACCTAAGATGTCTAAGGATGTTTCTAGGCTAAAATAGAAAGGCATAATAAATCTACATGCCTAAGCAGTTTTGCAGATGCTGGAATACAGTCGATGTGGATTGTTTATTTTTGCTCCTAAAATCCACCTACATCCCATTTAGGTGCCTACAAACATTATTTGCATCTTAAAAGATTTGCTCAAGGTCACATAGGAAGCCTGTGGCAGAGCAGGAAATTGATGAGATACAGAAATCAGCTCTTATACCAGTAAAGCACATACTTTTAGAAAGGAGATAGCTTGCAATTTGTTTTTTTGTGTGTATACTTTATGGTGGAGGGATGGGCTATGAGAGATCAAAACACACTTCTGCCTCTTCAGTGGCTTATACAAAATGTTCTGGTAGTCTTATCTTGGTCTTCACCGGACAAGAATTGTGCTAAAGAGTTGAATTGCTCTTATTATTTAACTTCTGTGTATGCTGCCAAATAGACTATTTCAGGTAAAATATTTTACTACAGAGTGGTCAGCTAATGATTTGAGGTCTAGTGTTTTGTCAGCCTTAGAAATGTGATCCAGCCTCTTTGATGGGATCCTGTTTATTTATAAAGAATGAACAAAGTCCAGTTTCTCTTAGCAAAGTAGGACTCAACCAGAAACTGGGTCTTTTTCACAGTTCTCAGCCTTTTTCTGGGTCATCCTTTTACCCCCAAATCTTTGTCTGTTATTTTTTTGTCAGGATTATGTTCCTGGTGCTTGTTCTGAACATATCCTTGACTTTTCTGACTTTTTTCTTAGCTCCTTCAGTTTTTTCTGCTTCTTTTTGTCTTCTATATGTGGCCTTTGCATTGGATGGTGATAGAGGCCTGTATTTTGGGTGATGGATAGCACTGTTTTAGCTCCCTAAGCTTATTTTTTAAATTTATCCCCACATGAAAGGTACAACTCAGAGTACAGACCCAAAGATATTACAGAACTTATAGGCTAGGGACAGACATTACACATAAACCAGTTAAGTGATCAGAAACTAGTTTAAACCTGTAACAGAATGGATATTCAGTTTACATAAACCAGTTTCAAAATGGCTGAAACCGGTTTGAGATAAACCTGGTTGAATGTTGTATCAGACTTAACTGATTTGTGTCAAACCGCTTTATAATCCTGAGCCACACACCTCGAGGTATGTAGAAAAAACATTTAGAGCTGTGTCTATGTCTGAATTGCTGATTCTCTGAATAAGCATCAAATCTTCAGATTCGGATTCGACTGAATTGAATCAGGATAGTGATCTGAATCAACTAATCAAATCATTGTCCCCAATTCGAGCCGAATCTGAATCCGAATCAAATACGGCTTGTTTCACACACCCCTACCAGACACCCCCAGCATGCCGGCATGCTCTCTGGGCTGGGCGGGGCTCTCTGCTCTGCAGCAGAGCTGGCCCCTTCCCTCTGTTCCTGGGCTGGGGCTCCAGCAGAGACTTGCAGGCACAGCAGGGTCTCCTGGCTTCCCCATGCCCTCTTTTCTCCCCCCTGCCCCACCTCCCCACCTCACTGCTTAAGGAGAGATCCCTTCCTCCTCTCTTCCATAGCACAGACTGTAGCCAGCATGTGGTATGCTAGCTATGCTGTGTAAGGCACATAGGACAGTGTCTGCTTAGGGCTTTTTGGAGGTAATCAACAGCTCAGATGGTAATATCTTTGCATTCCTTTCTTTAGAAAAGGGAGACAATGTTCTTTGGGTAAATCTCATATCTTTTATTAGACCAACTAAATAGTTGGAAATTTTTTTCTTGGCAACCTTTTGAGTTAAAAAACCTTTGTCAGGTCAAGGTTGGTATGTGCTGTTCCTTGATGGAATGAATAGTTAAGGTCCTGGTATGCATTTTCCTTTGGAAAAAGCTGTTTAAGAAGAGCTTGTAATGAGCGAGGCTTTGTTTTCTGATGGGGTGTCAAATGCTGATAACATTGCTGATAAATGCTCTGTTATCAAGGCGAGGGGACCCCCACCTAA
Organism: Alligator sinensis; assembly: GCF_000455745.1. Classification (NCBI taxonomy): domain Eukaryota; kingdom Metazoa; phylum Chordata; order Crocodylia; family Alligatoridae; genus Alligator; species Alligator sinensis. The sequence continues at coordinate 62,966 of NW_005843262.1, read as the reverse complement.
TCACAGAGACCCCTCCCTAATCACAGTGTCCTACCTGGGCCTGGACATGCCCCTCTCAGCTCAACCCTGTACAAGTGAAGGGAGGGCTGTTATATTGCCCCCCAGCTTCTAGCCTGAGCCACTGCAGGCATGTACCTGCATTTCTGGGATGTCTGTGTAGTTACAAAACTGACTTAGCCTAGTCAGGTTAGATTTACCTGCAAAGATTGAATCAATTCAGGCTCAGGCTTTTTGAATGTCTGTCCCTAGCCATATATTTCATCCTCACACTCAACAACTTCACTTTCAATAACCAACACTTCCTCCAGATCATGAGCACAGCTATGGGCACCAGAATGGCCCTATAGTATGCCAACTTTTTCATGAGCCACCTGGAAGGAAAATTCCTCATGGACTGCACAATCAAACCCTTGTTATACTTAATATATATTGATGGCATCTTCATAATTTGGACTGAAAACTTGCAATCTCTGATTTGCATCAGAAATGCAACAATCATCATCCCTCCATCAGACGATCTCTGGAATACTCCAACACCAACACTCACTTTGTAGACACAATGGTCGCTATCCAGAATGGTAAAATACAAACCACCATATACAAGAAACCCATGGACCAACATACATATCTGCATAGAGCCTAAACACACCAAGAAAGCTGTAATATACAGCCAAGCCCTCTGATACCACTACATTTGCACTGAGGAGAACACCCGTGATTGTCACTTCACAAATCTCAAACAGGCCTTCAATCAACAAGGACACTCCTCCAAAGAGATAAATTGCACTTTTGGAAGAACCACCTGGATACCACGTGAAGAATTGCTGCAGTACAGAAGGAAAACCCCCATGAATCGCACATCACTGGTTATGACGTATCATCCCTCCCTGGAACCTATATGGAAAATAATCAAACAGTTGCAACTCACACTAGAAGGAGACCCAATTCCTAAAGAGATCTTCTCAGAACCACCCATCCTAGCCTTTAAACAAGCACTGAACCTTGCCAACCTCACCACCAGAAGCAATCTTCCTACGGCCCAAAACATACCAAATGAATCCAAACCATGCAATGACAAGAAATGTAAAACCTGCCAACATATCTCCACCACCCCCCACAATTACTACACCCCACAACAGAACCATCACCATTCCTGGATCTTACACCTGCACCTCCAGAAATGTTATACATCTCATTCAATGCACCAAATGCCCTGATAGAAAATATGTTGGAGAAACCAAACAACAACTGTGCACCAGAATGAATGCACACGAAAAATCTATCAAAGACAAAAATATCCAATTACCTGTGTATGGAGAGAAGGGGGGGGGCTCATTTCTCATAAAAAAAATTACTGTCTCCAATCTTTCATTTCTAATCCTCAAAGGGAACTTACAAAACACCTTTCACAGACAAGTCTATGAACTTCACTTCATCAATCTATTGGATATAAGAAATCATGGACTAAATTTAGACATTGAATTTATGACACATTATAATCTGCCTAACATCTGACTCCCCAGGCCTCTCACTGCTTTACTATATCCAGGAAGAGCACAGACCAAATGCAGACACTTCCTGAGCCTGAAGAAGGGTATTTGTACCCGAAATCTTGAAAAGAAGAATTTTTCTAACTATTTGAGTTGGTCTAATAAAAGATATTGGATTTACCCAAAGAACCTTATCTGCCTATGTCCTTAGACCAACATGGCTACATGAAAGGCAGCCATTGTACCTAGTGGTTTCACATATTTAAGTGAAGCAATACCCTAATATTTTGTCTGTCTCTCTCAGTGAAGCGGAAGATTTCATGCAGTGAGCAAAAAGCAAGTTTATTCATGAACTGCCTAATTCACTTGATATGAAATTTTTATATCAGTTAATTGTTCAGGAGCTCCTCAGAAATATTGCATGACCATTAATTTGGTGCTGTATCCATTATCTACCTCTTGTTGAGTAAAAGTATTTAGTTGTCTATTTTCATAGAATAAATTCAGCTGCTGATGCAAAATTCACTTTCTAGGCTTTATTGGGAATGAATGTAGTTATCAGGTGATCCATCAGGGAACAAAATAAGTGATCCATCTTTCCAGACTGCTCCTCTAGTGATCACCTGTTAGGTAGAGAAAGGTAGTTAGTAGCATAAGGTAGTGCAGACATATAGTGACAAATACTGTTAGCTGATATGTATTAACTGTCTTTGTTAAGCCCAGTTTTTGGTCTCTATACATTTAGATTTGTATGGGGCCATATCACAGAATCACCACAAATAACCACCTTTGTTTTCACAGCAGTTAGGTACCTCCACTTCTCACACTTTGGCAATTCCACTTATAGCGCAAGCTTGTCATTATGGAGATAGCTGGGAGCAGCTCTAAGTAGCTAGACTTCTGAAGCACATTGGAGGCAAAGCAAATTCAGAGTCTTACAACCACCTGCCTAGTGCTTATCCTGTTTCTGCCTCTTCACCTAAGGTCTCCAGCTAATCAGAAACAACGAGTGGACAAAGCACTTTTACTTACAGTCTGATCAAAAGCACCTCAATTTACTGGTATGCAGCATCTTGTATATACATACCAATGTAGCTGAGATAACATTTAATAAAGTAGCCTCACAGCAGAAAATCTGGTAGTGACGGAGGGCCTGGTGTCACTTCAATGCCTGATGTGATTCAGACATATTTTGCAGTTATTGCTCTGGTGTTCAATTTAAGGACAATGAAGCAAGATTAACTCATGAATATGTGTGTGTCTGATGTAGTTGCTTTGATTATATTTGGTAGAGGCAAGTGGTTCTGCTTGCAGTGAGAGAATAAATTGTTTCAATAACACTAGAAGGTGAGCTCCAGTAAGAAGGTTACAGCTGCATTAAGTTTAAATAATTTACTTTTCAAATCCCTAGGGGTCTATAACCGAAAAGCAGATTACACTCTTCTGTACAACACAAGGATTAGGTAAAAATAGCTGGATTGCTTTGTTTAAATAGAGGAGCATCACAACCTGTAGTAATTGCAGTGCAGTCCTTGCATAATTAGGGGGCTCTGTATGTCTCAGCTGGAGGAGGAAGATACAATATTGTCAATGGACAGGCCATATGAATTCTTAGCACCAGCTCTGGGCACTTATTTGCAAACATGGGATGACTCTAGCTAAAATAAAATAATGGACAATCAATTTGCTAACTAACTTTTGCTGAGCCAAACCTGGCTTGTAGGCAACCCCTGGGCTAGGCCACCTAGGCTAAACCCAATCTTACAAATAAAAGAGAAGAGTCTTGCATTTTATTTTTCCTAATAGAGCCAAAGGGATCTATTCTGTTTGGTATGTATAGCCTGAGGAAATGAATTCCAGGGGATTATTGTCATTTTGCATGGGAGAAAGTAAGGAGAATAAGGCCAAGATCTTAAATGTTTAAATGTCCAATGGAGGAAACAAGGGCTTGCTTATTCATGAAAGCTTCCTTGTGTGAGCAAGTTTCCCAGAATAATTGCCCCACTTTCCTAAAGAGAGAAGGTAGATTATTTTACTAGATTTTGGCCACAAAAGCCATTATAAAACATTACTACTTTATCAGAGTAAGCTGTCACCTGTAAAAGCTCAAGTCTTTCTGAACCAGTTAGTCTCTATCCTATCTTCTGCCTGACTTCAGACAAACATAACTAACTGCCTCTCTCTCAAGAGGGTGAGACCTTTCCAAGTTTTAAACAGAAGAAAGTGTTTCTTGCTCATTGCTTTCATGTAACCACCAGTGTTTTCACTGGAAACAAGTTTCTAGCTTCCTACAAATGAGTCACATACTGTGGAGGGTTTGCTAAGCAGATTTCTTGGGGACAACAACCACTGAGAGGGTAGTCAGAGCAAGCTGGTTGAGCCAATGGCTTTTTAAATTTGCTTTGACCACGACATTTATGAAGAAGTCATGGAGAGATTCAACCCCAGGGAGCTTAATTGCCAGTATTACGCTCCATTTTCTCAGAGCAAAATATAAAGGTGATAGCACTTGCATTTAACACCTTCAATTTGGCGGCCCTAAATGCTGTCTGCTTCCTACCACTATTTTTTTTGCATTGAGCTGTGGTTTTTCATCCCTCCTTAACAAGATATGTGAAAACCTTAAAGTGACAGTCCTCACCTTTGTAAGCACAGAAGTACACCTGCCTTGAAGAAATAATACCCATTTGAGTCAAATTCAAAATCAGAATCCTTTGAAAGATGGCAAATTTTATTAGGCTTATATTTCATAGCGCAGCTTCCTTATAACAAACCCCACTGAAAACAAGCCTTCACTTTTAACACTCCCAACTGCAGGAGCCACGTAATAAGTTGACTTACTCTAGTGAAATCCCTCTCTTAACAAACTTTAATTCTGGACCCCTGCAGGTTAGGTTCACCATAATGAGGCTGTCCTGGGCTTTTTGTTTCATTTTTTTAAACAAAACAAAACTTTCCTTTTCTGTTTTCTCAGGTACCAAATTTTCCCTTTTGGGTATGAAAGGCCTGATACTGTGAGTGGAAGCTGGGAGTTTGTTCTTCATATTATATCTGATACCCATACTCAAAGATGCTCCAGGGTATAATTAGAAATAGAGTCCTGCAGAAAGTCTTGAGAATTCTTAAGAGAGGACCTTAATTTTGTGGTTTTTTCTTTTATTTTCATAAAAAAGGAAATATTTTTAATGACATCTGTGACTTACTTTGGCAGCTCACTTAAACAAATGCCTGTCAATCCTCTATGGCAGAAACACTAAAGAAAATAAATCAACCACTCCTTTGCTCCCCAGGTCAATGTTAGTTATGTTATTATCATATTTCATTTCCATTTCTGGCCATGGACCAGGATTCAGTTGTACTAGATACTGGTCAAGCATAGAACTACATAAAGTCCCTGCCCTAAAGAGCTTTCCTTTGGCATGAGTACTATCCTTATAAAAATAATCTTTTCCCATATATGCTTTGTTGTATGTTCATTGGTCTTTGTGATTAGCCTCATGAAACTCCATTTTGAGGAACATGCACCTGTTGATAAGTGCATCCTAAACAGAACAGACTTTGATCCTTCCCTTCCTTAATGAACAACAAATGGTGCATAAGAGATGTTTGCTCCTTTAAATATGCAGGCGGCATTAGTCATAACTTAAGTAGGACAGAGGAGATGCTATATATAGTGTATTGCCTAGCCATTCAAGGAAGATAGCCTGTTTGTATTTCATCCTATATTTTGTCACTTAAAAGAAGTGAGAGGACAGTTCCGAGATCTCATAAGTTCAAAATTCATGTGTCAGGCCCCTGAAAATCATGAGATCGGCTTCAAAATCATGGGATAGTTAAAAGACAATACATCTGGTTTGGTTTTATTTTTGAGTCTTCAGGATGTACTTGGGACATGTTTTCAAGCTTTCCTTGGTAACCATGAGGGCTAAGAAGTTACAGTTTCTTTAAATGAGAGCTGAGCTTCTCACATAACCACAAGGTACAGTGAGTTGGGGGTTTTAAGAAAAATACCAAATGTCACAAGGCTCTTGATAAGCTCACAGGGATTGGCAACACTGGTGTTCTGGTCACTGTCCACGTCTTTACTTCCCAGCTTCTCTTCTTCTTTCTGTACACTCTATATTAGTTATTTTACATGTTTGTATCATGGGTGAGACCTCAGCCCACTAAAATCAGTGGGAGTTTTGCCATTGGTTTCAGAAGAGTCCGGATTTTATCTGAAGTGTATTTATATGAATCTGAGTAGTTTTAAAATAGAATTTGATCTGTTTATAAAGGGGATTATATGATGTTATGCTTGTGATATCATGTCCAGTCCTCTGCTGACCCTCAAGGTCCCTTCCAAACTTGCATGTGCATAAATGTAGTATAGTTCACACACCTTCCGACAGCTTCTGGAAAAGTCACAACTATGAGAGGCATGTTCAGAAACTTAATGGACATTACTGTAGTTTCTCCCAGACAGGCCTTTTATCAGCTCACTAGCATCCCTCCAACCCCCACATGTTTGCAATACAACTGTTTTACAGATAAATGCCTTATTATCACTATTAACAAAGAGAGCCCAATTAGGATGCTTGGTGGTGTAAACATATGTAATAATATGTGGTCCCTGACAGGGCCAAGAAGAGAAGCGCTAGGGAGGTAGTATATTATTTAAAGAAAACTGGGGGCGGAAGGAAGCATAAGTAATGGGTCTTCACATCTATTTTGAGAAGATCTGTACATTAATCTGACCGAGGCGCAGATGTTTTCCTACTATTTATATTTGTGGTTTCGTATTACTTGGGTTTGGTGTGGGATTGTCCAAGATAATCAAACGTTTCTGATGGCAGAAATCCAGCGTGATGCATTAGGAAGTGATTTTGAGGCTATCCCAATCCTAAACCTAAATCCCAGAGCAGGGGAGACTGGGACATACCGTGAGGCTTGTTGGGGTGGGGGGAGGCATTGGACCTTAAAGACATAGGTCTCTTTAGGATTTATTTTGAAATCTGATAGGAAGCTCAAGCTACAAATATGTGTGTGGGACCTGAGGCAGGCACCCAAATCCTGCAAAATTTGGGATCCTTTTGGGTTTGTCTAGACTGCTTCTGTGTCATTTCTGAACAGCCAGCTGTGGATCATGTCCTACCCACCTGGTCCTATTCTACGTGCACCAAATCAGAAATGATGAAGCGAAGCTGCCCTGAGGGCACCATCTCTGTCTCTTCTTTCAAGGTCTTCATCTGTGGTATACTTGGAGCATTGCAGGGGGAGGAGATGGGTGGGAGGAGGAAAGGGAGAACATCTTATGGCAGTGTCACTAATTCATTTCTGGGATTGGCAGATGGAGCATGTGGGTGAGGGTGTGCCCCTAGCCAGTGCTCTCAGAAGTGCTGTGGAAGGTGGTATATGGTTCTCAACCTTTTTTGTACCAGGACCCATTTGTAAACATCAATGGGTCGGCCCTGACCCAGTGCCCCTCACTCCTGACCCCCAGCCCCCCAATGTGTGGGGCAGAGGGTGGGTTTGTGGGACATGGGGGTGGGGGTGGGGGGACGACAAGCAGGAACTCTGCCAGCCTGCAAGGGAAAAGCCACACTTTCCCATGTATTTCTCCTTTAAAGGAGAATCCATTTTTTTCAGTTTGTTGATCCATTTCTAAAGTTTGTTCTTCACCCTTTCATATATTCTTGTGACCCATTTGTGTCATGACCCATGGGTTGAGAAACGCTGGTATAGACAACACCCAAGTGTCCCAACCCCCCATTTAACAGCTCTGTTAAATCACCCAGCTTTGAAATAGTGTAATCTGTGGCCAAAAGATGTTGGGATAAATTCTTCCCCATTTGAAGTCACAGATGGAATTTATGGCACAAACTGGCCCAGATGTCTTAAGTGGTAGAAAACACCTAATTTATGTTGCTTTACAGTGTTTAGTTGTTTCTCTTCTCTAATGAACAATCCTGCTAAAAATAATGAATTAGCATTTTTTTTCTTTTGCACTGTGAGAACTCTGGGCTCCCCTCTTACACATTCCCTCAGGCAAAGGGAAGTGGGGAGGGATTATAATAGGATTTTCTTCTCACTCGCAGTCCTAAATCTGTGTGGGATAAGATTTGATAATTACAAGTTTTCCTTCTAAGCTTTTCATTTTTGACCCATCCTCTCCTACATTACTCCAATGTCCTCCCCCTGAATTGCTGCATGTGCTCTGAAATAATGCTGCCTGCCCCTTTTGCAGCTAAAGCCTTTTCATGTTAAAACATTGATCTGGGGGTAATGTTTAGTTTCTCAACAACAATGCAAAGTTCACCTGCTTTCTTACCTCCCAGAGACTGAGAACATCATTTTTGATGGGGAGGCCTTCTCTGCGGCAGAAGTGAGAGCGCTCTGTCCCTTTTATAGCTGTTCAACACTTTATCATCTTAGTTGCATTGGCCTGCATCTTGCTGTCCTTATAGCCAGTTGGGCTTTGATCCTGTTGCATCAGCATACACTGGAAAAGCTCCATTGATTTCAGCGTGTTTGTTGCAGATTTATGCTTCGCATAAATGGAGATTAAAATCCAGCCCCTAGCCCTTGCTCTGCCTGCAACGGGAGCATTGCCCAAATACAGACTGATAGATTGGGCCCTGAGCTAGTGAGCATGCAACAACATTTGCCTTGTTGTAAAATATGTCCGGACACAAAGAAAACCAAGAATACAAATGACTCGAATGCTTTCACAAGATGCTGATTTGATGGATTCCTTCACTGTTATCAATAAATGTAAGATGATTAGTTCCTGCAGAATTACCATTATTGTCTGTGAAAGATCCAAATGTACCTTCCAAGTTTCCCCATCCATTATCTTAACACAGGAATAGCAAGTGACATGCCTTGTGAGGTAAATATAAAGGTCAACTGTTGTTTTCCCCAGGTAGGGGCTGTCAGGAGAGTAAAGACATATCCATTTTTAAGGCTAAGTCTTTTTCCAACCTAATTTTACATCTTCCTTTCACCAGGCAGAATTAGGTATATCCTGCAAGCCCCCTAGGCTTTTTATTATGGTGCCTAGAGAAGTATACACACAATTCCCATTTATATTAAAAAAATGTACAAATACATTTCTTGTGCTCCAATTACTCTAGTTTCCAGTGGCTTCATGCATAGAACAGGTGCTCAAATAGAAATTATGAGGTTGTTATAGATATTCCTGGTGAGGCTGTCTGACCAGGGTTTGCACCAGGTCAGCCTCAAAGATCATAATGGTCCCTTCAAGTCTAGTTATTTATGAACTACAGCAAGTATTTATCCTGCCCATGTTTTATTCCAGCCATTCATTGACCAAGAGCATTTTGAAGCTGATTTTTCAATGGTGCCTCAATTCAACTTGTACAACTCTGGGCACATTCAAAACCACTAATACAAACAACAGCTGGGAAAGAAGGATAGTCCTTTGTTGAGACACTGGGTATGCATTTGGGAGATGGTAGTCCTGTTTCTGAGTCTCCCTCTTCTGTGTGATCCTGGGCAAATTGTATTATCTTCTAGTGCTCTGGCTTGCCATTGAGGAAAAAAGGGGGATCCTCCTTCATGACTTCACAGGAGTGTTGTCAGGTATGTTTTTAAAAGAATAATAGCAACTTTGATACTATGATAATGATTATTATATTTGAACTGGATGAGGTAAAGCCCTTCTGAAATGAAATAATCTTACATTTACTTTGAAATGAATTAAAGCTAAGCAAGATGAAGTGCATGTCCGAGCTATTTGGTCTCAGAAGACAAGACAATGGGCTAAAACCTTGACCTCCTTATTTAGTTATTTCTAAGTCTCTGTCATGAAAATGGTGCTTTTAATCAAAGTGCTGTAAGATGACTTTGGAAAACTCTCCCCTATAAGTCAAACTGCAGAGAACAGACAAAATCTCTACCTCCTTCCAATGACTTACCACCCACTTTACATAATAAAATATTTTTTCTCTAGCCTGCTGTAAAATCCACTAATTATTAGAATTGTGCACACCAATGTCATTGGAAAAGTTAGTTTACTCATACATCATTGTATTAATGCAGAGCCAACAGAACTGGAGAGATGCATATAGCTCATCTGAAGGTTGTATATCTTACTGGATGTAATACCTTAGCATTGTCTCTTTTATCACTCAGATGTGGGAGTGATGGACCTAGAATAACAATGAAATATATGTTCTGTCATATTGCAAAATGGGATGGCACAGGGAAGTTTGCTGAGAACAATAATACCAGACAACTAGTCTTACAGCCAAATTCTGTACCTAAACTGGTATTGAATACATTATACTGCAACAGTAGGTTTAATAAGGAAAAGGCTGATTAGTCTTCAAGCACATATTCTAGAATAGCTGAATTCTTCCAAAATATATGTGATCAGTTCCATCCTTGGTATAATAACAATGGCTTCTGTAAAGTTACACCCAGGATATATTTGGTCCATAGATCTTCAAATTCATGTTACCTGTATGTAGTGACTACAAACTGAGTCTAGCTAGAAAGTGTATAGAATAACTTACTTGGGATTTTCATTTCTGAATAGCACTGTTCTGTGAATCAGAACTCTGAAAAAAAATCATGCCTGACTCTGAAATGAGAAGAATTAGTAAAATGCTAAAGCTCTTCCTATGCTAATATTAAAACAAATCACTCACTGGAAAATCATAAGCAAGACTTACCTCATAGCCATCTTGTTTCTATAGTTGAAAATTTTAAATAATAACCAAGATTTCCCATGGATTAGTATTCATAAGGATTAGCTGTTGAGACCCTGTTGTTTCACTCAGAAATTGATGAATCTTTGAATAATTCTATTTGTACTTAGGAAGCCAATTCTGTATTTGAAAGACTGAAGAAAATGATGTATAATTTATCTTAGGTATTTCATGATTCTTCCCCCCACTCTACCTCCCCATTTCAATTATCACAGCATCTGACTGCCAAAGTCTTTTACATGTTTAAGTGTCTGCAAGATCAATAACTCATAATTAAAACTGCACATTAGTGGAAGATAAGGACTAAATGTGATTATATTTGACCAGAAGCAAGTATTTGAGAAAATATAAATCCCACTCAAAGCAAGTGATCATTTGAAAAGTAAAGAGAGCTTGCCAAATGACACTGTTCTTGCTGATCTCATTCTTTAAGGGGGCAAACTAGTTCCAGTATCTAAGTTAACAGAAATCAAGCATAAACATATACTAAGTCTGGTCTTCAGCTAATGGAAACTTCTGCAGACCCACTGAAACTGCATGGATTTATGCCCAGCTGAGATCACACCCATTGACCTTGGCACATCATTCATACTAAAACTCTTTCTTCTTTAGCTCTCTGATTTGTTGTAATATATTTGTTGCCTTTTAAAATACATGACGACTTAACGTCATATCCTAATGTGGATATGATGATAAAAAACACCCCAGATTGATCTGGAGGGTCCCATTTGAAAGAGTACATTTTACATTTAGCATCATTCGATCAAACTTGGCTCCTGTTTTTGTGAGCCTCTTCTCACCGTCAGTGAAAACCCATGCTATCATTCTTTAAAAGCATCCAAGTGGCTTCTCTTGTGACTATCTACAAAATGCATTTCTTTCTGTTTTTATCAAGTGTTTCAGTTCATGACTGCCTGTGCTAACATGCACTACTAATGCATAAGCAACACTTCCTGCATTATGTTATTATTTCTTTTTTTTTTTACTTGTTTTTTTCATGGGCAAGTTCTGAACAATGTCCAGGGTCTCTCTTAGCAGCAGAGTCAAAGGATGTGTGTAGATACAATGGGCATTAAAAGTTGTGCAGCACCTCTCAGGAAAAGCTCAAGCCTTTACTAGTTCCAACCTCCTGTAATCTGTTTATGCATTCCTTACCATGTTATAGCTCATTAGAAAAGTTATTCCCATTGTTACAAGACTGTGATGAGGTTAATGTGAGCTATTATTATTGCTGTTATAATACTAACACCTAGATGGCCCAACCAAGATCAAGGTCCTGTTGTGCTATGTAGCATGCAAATGCATATTTACAGGCAGTCTCATCTTGGAGCTTACTAAAAGGGTGATAAGTTGCCATGCCCAGGATTAAGTTACAGTGCTGTGCCTTCTTTAAAAATGGACCTAAGTTGAACTGTTCTGTCCAGCATCCTGATCTGGATATTGACCAGTGCAAAGTTTCTTAGATCTGAGGTCATTTTTTGGTTCTGCCCATGATAAAGGTGGGGTCCATTTAGGAAAGCTGGATTCAGGTTTGCAGGTTTTTGAGATACAAACGCAAAGTTAAGGCATGTTCATCTTGAAATAACTGGGTCTGAGGATGCTACCTTTAACATTCTAACTTGAGAGGGCAGAAAATCAACTGGCATAATTCAGAATTCATTGTAGGTTCACTGATTTATCACAGATCAGCATCTGGTTCAGAATTCCCTTCTTTTGGGATGTTTATGCCTGATACTCAAAGAAAATCCTTTTATATACAGAGTATTATGCATGGGGTGTTTCTCTCTTTCTCCTTCTCTCTCTCTTTCTTTAATGGTAGGCATAAGAATAAAAAGACAAGAATGGCAACTGAAGCAGCAGTGAAGAATACACAACCCAGTCAGCAAAGATGACAGGATGCAGAAGCTACAGGATGTATATTTAAAAGGGTACCTGGCAGAAGCTATATCAATATTGCCTGGTGAAACTTATGGAAGAGATCTGAAGATTAGAGATGCAGCTGGAGATGATGGTAGCATTTAACTGGGAATTTGAAGACATGATAGAGGAGAAGAGAAAGGAGGCAGCATGGACAAATCAAGATTTTCTATAACATACTGAAGGGGTGCATCTACATGTGCCCCTGACTGCACAGTTGGTACTGTGCAGTCCTGGCCGCACACAGGTCATTTCCAACCCTTCTGCACAGTATCAATGAGTCACCGTGCAGTAGCGTTGGTGTCATGGTGCCTACTGATGCTATGTCACCATAATGATGATCTGTGTTGTTGTAGCTCGTTGCTACAGTGACATAGCATCTCGTGTCAACGCGCCCATGCAAGACTCATGGAGGTTAGAACCTTAGATGCAGAGGGTGACACATGCAATAATGTGATCCTGAGGATAGGGCAAGGGCATTAAGTACTGGAGGGCAAGTAGGATTGCTTAACTGAACAATGAAGAGAAGAAGCAGAGACAGAAAAAAATGCTATGGCAAGGAAGAAGAAAGGAGCATCCTCACAAGAAAAGAGTAAGAGCCAACAGAGATGACCAGATTACAAGCATGGGAAGAATGAGGATGGTATACAGAAGGCAGGATAATTTGCAGACAGGTTAAAAATGGTAACTAGAAAACTGGAGGTTTACAATAATGCATGGAAGAGGCAGGTCTATATGACTCTGGTGTATAGCTAAAAAGCGCAAACAAACCTGTCAACTGAGTGGATCCAGAGAATGCAGGGTTGAACTGCCAGGGATGAGGATACAAGAAGGATTCTAATGAGAATGAAATGAAATCCCTCGGCTGTTGTTGATGACAGGAAGGATGGCACTGTCACAGATCAGGGAGAGCAGTGCCAGTCTAGGAAAGATGCTCTAAGTTCTGAAGGCTGAGATTATTTTTCAGTAGAGTTTTTCTGATCCTTGGAGCAGGGGCTGAAGCTAAAATAAGATAATGAAGGTAAACAGATAGGTCAAGGTTTGGTGCTGGGGAAGATCTTGGGATTTTTGCCTACTGACAGGCATTACAGAAGGCCACTTCTAGATGGATGGACTCCACTTGAGTTGCTTGGAGTGCTGTCTTCTGGGATCAAGCCTGGCAAATGTGCTAAGAAAAGCTATAAGCTAAGAAATAAGGAGTTAAGTTTGGAAAATATGAAGTTAAGGTTGGAAAAGTTTCACATAATGTGGTTTTAGTAGGCCGAAGGAAAAAAATGAGGTTAAGCATATGACAATGGATTAAATGAATTTCAGAGGGTGGGGGAGTGGACAGCAAGGAGAAATAAGTATGCAGGAGTATTGATGAGAACAGTGAAATGGCTGTGCTTAATCCGATTAGGCAATGGGATGTGATCACCAAGGAACTTCTAAAATGTTTGTACACCAATACCAGGAGCCTGGGCAATGAAGAACTAGAACTAATGGGCACGTCTACATGTGCATTAACGTGTTGTTACAGTGCACTAAGTTTAGTACCTCTAAAATGAGGTACTAACTAAACGTGCAAAAACCAGCACTACCACGCAGTAGTGCTGGCGTGTGGTCCCTTCAATAGCTCAGCTGGTAGAGTGGAGGACTGTAGTGGAGGACTTTAACCTACTGCACAGTAGTACTGGCATATCCCATTGATACCTCAGTTGGTGGAGTGGAGGACTGTCATAGTGCTGCCTGCTGACATCCTTAGGCTGCAGGCTTAATTCTGGCTTGAAGAAGACTCCTTTAGGTGGGGGAATTAGCTCAGATGGTAGTGCTCTTGCTTAGTATGTGAACAGTAGTTGGATTGATGCCTGTATTCTCCAGTGGTGCCTGTTAGTTTTTTCGGTTCTTCAGCCAGTGCTGTTCAATATCTTCATCGGCATCCAAATTCACGGATCACAGCAAACTATGGGGTGAAGCAAATGCACTAATGGGAAGAAACCGAATCCTGGCACATCCCGACAGGTTAGAGAAGTGGGCAGAAAACAATAGGATGCAGTTCAACAAGGACAAGTGCAACGTGCTGCAGCTAGGGAGAGGGAATCACCAGCACACCTATAGGCTTGGGGATGATCATCTCAGCAGCACAGCAGCAGAAAGAGATCTCAGAGTTGGGAGATAACTAATGGCAATTGGGATACAGAAAAGGAAACTACTTAGTTGAGGTGAAAGCAAAACTCAAAGGGGTTAAAGCATTCAATCTGGTGTGGGGATGAAGCAGATAAATTCTATCCCAGAATTCAGAGAGATCTGTGCATGAAATCAAGTGTACATTGTTTTGAAAGCCTGGTAAAATTGGGAGTGGTACCATGAGACTGGAAAATAGCAAATGTAGTATCTATGTTTAAAAAGAAGAGAAGGAAGTTATCTAGACAACTACAAGTTCGTTAGTTGGACCTCAATGGTATGTAAAGCTTTAAAACAAGTATTGTTGGGAAGAATAACTGAAGACCTGAATGATAAAATGCAACATGGATTTACCAAAGGTAGCACCAAAGGAGCTAGACTTAGCCAATATCTATCTTTTATTTAAAAAAATACTTTTGAGACAAAAGAACTACCTTTGATCAAATCTATCTGAATTTCAACAGAACATTTAATATAGTGCCACATGAGAAATTATTATTTAAAACTGAAGTAGTAGGGGATTACCAGAAGAATTGTAAAGTAGATAGGGAATGGGCTAAAGGGATGATGATAATGGGTTATCCTGAAAAACAAAGTATTGGGATATACATAAGTTACTAGTAGGGTTCCCCATGGAGTGGTTTTGGGATTGATCTTTTGGGACATGTTTGTCAATACAAACATGGGTTGGGATATTGCATAGGATGAACTGAATGATCTTGGAAACTGGTGTATTAGAAATGGAATGAAGTGCAAGGTCACACATTTAAGCACTAATACACAGATTTTTAAACTGTTTAAATCTGTTTAGATTTTTTTACATACACTTGGAGCTCATTGATTGGAAGTAACTCAAAAGAATAAAGATGTGGTACACTAGATGATCACAAACTGACTATGAACCACCAATGTAAGGCAACTATGAAAAAGACAAATTCAGTCCAAAGATGTATCAGATGAGACAGTTCCAATAGAGACAGGGAAATCTGAGTGCCATTGTACAAGCTAAGAACTCATCTGGAATTCTGGTCACCCTTCTTCAAGAAAGATGAGCACAAATGGAAGGTCTAGGAAAGGAAATGGAGAGCCTGTCTTACAGAAGGTCATGAAGAGCATTTGGCTTGTTTTAACCAAGGATAGCCAAGCCTCAACTGAGATATGGTTGCTCCTTCTAAATATATCAAGATAGAAAATACCAGGGAAGAAGACCTGTTTAAGGGACAATATTCTCACAAAAATAAATAGGTATAAACTAGTGATGGATGAGTTTAGGCTGGAATGAAGAAGACTTATAGCCATCAGAGGAGTTAGGGGCTGGAACAAGAGCTTGACCAGTTTATGGAAAAGTTTATATGACATGGTTGCCTGCAGTCATCCTGGGTTGAATGATCCAGGAGTTCCATTTCAGTCTTGTGTTCCTGGATGTATATCTAACTGGAAAATTAAACCATTTCCAAATCAGATATGTTTGATCATTTCATCACTGTTCTTGTTAATGACTCCCTCCCTGCCTTGTTAAATAAGATCCCTAATTCAGAAAAGCACCTGCTTAAGTGCCTTCAACTTGGGGCAAGTTTCCCCTCAGGTATGCACTGAGATCAGTTGAATTCTTCACATAATTTAGCCACTTGTATTTAAGTCTCCTGTAGCCCTACTCCCCCTCAAATGGAGGCTGCAGGAAAGAGATCGCTGGAGATGCCATTCATGTAAATGACATCAGAATTGGACTTGAGATGATTTTATAAAGGAATTTCAGATCCCTCGCCAAGAAAAGCCTGTAGCTGTAGGATCATGCAAGGAACTGGGGAAATATTGGTCAATAGCTTTTTTTTTTTGTCGCAGGTGGGAAATATTGGTCAATAGCTTTTTTTTTTTGGGGCAGGGGATCAGTTCTGGGTTTTTTTTTAAGCTCTCTGCAACAGGCAGGGGTTTCTTTAATATGCTTGTATTGCCCCTTGATATCGCCTGTAATTTCACGAGCCGAAGATGCATTCAGTTTAGAGACTTTCCCGGTAGAGAATCATGTCTCCTTTTCTACCCCGGGGTTGAAGGAACAGAAGTCTGAACCTGATGCCCCGCACGTGCGTGAAGCCCAGCACTGTCCAGTGCTGAAGTGCTTCAACACTGCCCTTGAAGTGACTTGTAGAGGGAGCGTCTTGATTACATCTGACCCCCTGTTACCGTCGTATGCAGTAGCTGCCTAGAGCACGCGACAGATTTTCTGACCTCTTTTTGTCTATTAATCTAACTCGGTAAATTGCTTAACCCCATAAAACAAGGCTGTTCCCACTGGCAGTCCATTACTACAAGCCAAAAGGACGGATCCGCGAGTAAGAGCAGCGCGTCTCCCTTTCTGTCAATCAACTGCAGCAAGTTCAGCGACGTTTCTCTCTCTCCCCAACCCCTCTTTTTTTGTTCTCTGGCCATGAATCTATGTATCCCTCTTTTGTCTTGTGGGTGGGCAGCAGCCCCTCTTTTGCCCGTGCCCGAGGCTGGAGCACTAACCTTCCCAAAGAGCCCGCCTGAGTTCTGCTCGCCCGGGTAGGGAAGGCTTGAAGAGCTCCTTTGATTACTGCACAGTAAAACAAGCGAATCATCAAACACAATAGGATCATTTCCATCTAGACAACTGCCAAAAGAGGCAATTGAATGCGTTTTATCAGCCATTCATTCTCGGGGCTTTACATTCTAGGCGGCAAAACCAAGCGCTTGTGGAGCTGTCAACATTTATTGAGCAGGAAAATGCCAGCACTGGGTAGAGAGGAGGCGACTCGGGATATGTTCTGTTTCAACTAGGGAGAAGACAGACAAGGGCAAGGAAGTGCGGAAGTTTCCTATAAATCCCGCTGTCATTCCATGCGGGCTGCACTGACTCACTGTTAATGCAGGGATCCGCACTACACGGGGCAGGGAGACTCGAAAGGCAGGTGCAGCATTTGCCAGTTTTCTGAATGAGCCGTCTGTCTCAGCCTCCTGCCTGCTGCCGGGCTGCCCGTCCCGGGTCGCTTTCATATGCCAGGGCAGTTTCCCTGCTGATGTCCCTGACAGTGAGAGTCCCGGAGCGGCAGCATCACCGTTGCCACTTGCCAGCGAGAACACCAGGACAACTCAGCCCAGCCCCATGTCTCTGGTGTGTCCCAGAGCTGGAAGGGACCGGATGTGTTATCTCCCCAAAGCACAGCACTGCCTCACCAGGGGCATCTCACTTCTGCTCCCAGCGCATCGGCCCCACTAATCTAAGTGGACCCTGTGTTATACCTAAGGGGGGCTGGAGCAGCGAGATCTGCCGGCTGCTCCACGGAGCTTCACATGTCCCACCTCTCCTGTTCAGACACCGGTGGAACAAATTTCAGCCCCTGCCCCTGGCTTTTCCAGGGGCTGGGTTATTTCTTGTGGCTTGCCAGGAATTGGGGTTCTTAGGCGTTTTCACGCTTAGAGCCATCGGAGGAGCGCTGTCTCGGTGGGACGGGTTGTCTTGAGACAAAATCAGCCCGTCCCAAGGCTTGGTGCTAGAGAAAACTTCGCACCTCCTGCCTACAAGTCGGCTTGGGCTGGGAGCGCCCAGCTCAGTCTGGGACCTGGGCTGATCAGGTCCCCGCTCTTAGATGCCCTGAAATGGACCAGGGCTCCTAGAAGGACTTTTAGATGCCCCGAAATTGACCAGGGCTCTTACATGCCCTTGCCTGGCCCTGGGGCCGGGCGGCAGCCTCCAGAGTCGTGCCCAGGCGGGACTCGAGTGGAAAGTTTTCCCTCGCTTTGACCTTTCATAGTAAGAGGTCGGGCGCTGCTGCCGCTTTTCGCTCCCCTTGGGAAATCTCATTCAAGTATTTTTGTCAATGGGAGAGAGCCCCGCTCCGCTGTCTCTGTCCCGGGGCTGGCTGACGTCACCAACGAGGCGATAAATATCTGTTGATATAATTGGATGTGAGATTCCGGGCTGCGATAGCAAAACTCTGCCCATCGCGGCTCCGCGCGGGCCCCCATGATTTATTCAGCAGTGGATCGGGGCACGCAATCGAGCTGTCAAGGAAGCGTCAGCTTATTAGGCGAGTGCTGCGTGATTCCAGAAGAGGGTCTAAGCTATAAAAATCCCGCGTCCAGGCTCTGATTGGGAGAAAAGCTGATCCCAAGTTGGCGAAGAGACGGCTCCGAGCGCGAGGGAAAGGAAAGGACCCCTGAAAGCCCCCAAGTGTGGACTGCACCTGTCCTCCTCACCCGCCAGGCCAGCTCCCAGGTAGGCGGAGGTCGGCCCCACCCTGCCCTGGTGCAAGCGGGGCAAGAGCCTGGGCGTGTGTGTTTGCTTATGTGTATGTGTGTGTATATGTTTGCATAGGTGCAGGGGGGGGTGTGTATGTGTGAGTTCGTATGTGTGTTTGCATACGTATATGTGCATATATGGGTATGTGCCTGCATGCATATGTATGTGTATGTGTATATATGTTCGTGTGTGTGTTCGCATGTGTATCCGTGTGTTTGCATATGTATATGTGCATGTGTAGTGCATGCATGTGTATGTGTATATATGTTCGTGTGTATGTTCGCATGTGTATCTGTGTGTGTTTGCATGTGTGGACGTGTATGCATGTGTGTGTATGGATGTATATGTGTGCGTGTGTATACATGTGTGTGTGTGTGTGTGTGTGTGTGTGTGAGAGAGAGAGAGAGAGGGGAGAGCGCGATCTAGGCGATGCCAAGGAGCCCGCAGAGCCAGGCGCTGGGCTGGGGGTTTCCTTTGCCTGCGGACCCTAGGGGCCAGGCCGCCCCGCGTGGTCATGTCCTAGCCCGGGACTTGCCCCGCGGGG
>NW_005843262.1:9163-43086 GCF_000455745.1 Alligator sinensis | reverse complement strand
CAAAGTGGCTCCGCCTGCCTGGCCTTCCTCCTCCTCCGCGGGCAGCCGGGGGGCGGGGGGCAGCTCCGCGCAGGGCATCGGTGCAGCGCAGCCGCTGGGGCCGGGGCCAGGGCTGGGGTCGGAGCCGGCTCTGGCCCCCCTTGCCCTGCAGCCCCCCGGGCTTACTTTACAGACACTCCCCTACTGCCGCAGCCCACCCCCCGGGCACGGCCCAAGGAGCTTCCCGGCACTGCCTCTGCCTCCAGCTGAGCCCCGATGCAGCCGGGGTCCAGCCCTGCTGTTCTGCCCCAAACGGGCCCGAGAAGGAAGGACCCCTCACCCCACCCCGTGTGTGCCCAGGGGGCAGTGCCCTGACGGCCCCAAGGACGTGGATCGCCCCACTGGGGCACAGGGCAGCAAGCTGCAAGGAGCTGGGTACACGCCAGGCCCAACTCTGCCCCCCACAGTACTGAGTGGGGGCACACAAGGGGCCCAGTGCCAGCAGAGCAGATGCCACACTTGGGTGAATCCAGCGAGGACTCGTGCTAGAGCTTATCCTGCACCAGGGGTAGGTACTAGCCCCATGGGCGTAGCACAATGTGGCTCTGAAGAGAGGGTGCAGGGTCTGGAGTCTCTTGGGCCCCTAGGCTGCCAGCCTTGTAAATGAGAACTACCAGTTGAAGTGAAACGCTGGGCAATGGAAAAGGGGCGAGATGGGGCAGAGCAGTGACTAGCATGGGGTGGGGTGGGGGGGACAGCTGGGTTTGGGACATACATCTGTGCTCATGGGACGGTCCCTGGGCTTTTATCCAAGAGGTGCCTGGGAGGCTCCCTGTGGAATGGATTCAACCTGCTGTGGGCTGGGGATCCACCAAGGTGCTGGGCTGGGCAGACTGGCCAGGGTCTCTCTGAAATCAGCCATGTCTAAGGAGTGCAGGAGTTCAACCAAGAAAGGCTCCCAGAGAAGGAGTTGGTGCCACTAGCAAGGGCAAAGATGCTGAATCAGGGCTGGAAATATCCCATAGGAGCTCCTTATCCAGACCCACAGGCAGGCTGGGTGGGAAGGGAGAAGGGGCAAAAGAGGCAGCTGAGCTGAATTCTGCTTCTAGCCACTGTAGAGAGTGAGTCATTCTTGCTCTGTTTCCTTGTTTGAAGGCTCCCTACTACCATCAACTCACTGCCCCTCCAAGGCCCTCCCCAAAGTCACAGAAACCAGAAAGGGGGAATAAAACTGAGCCCATTGCATAGGCGGTGGGTAGCAAGCTGGGGTTTGTATTCCAGAGTGACCGGGTCCCCTCCTGGGGCCCAGCCCACTGCACCAACTGTTTTGTAATGATCAGTAGCTTCCCATCTCCTGAGAGGTACACCTGTGCCTAGCAGAACAATTCACATCCTGTGCGGTGTTCTCAAGGTGAGTCCAGGGCATTATGAAATGTTACAAGTTTAGGGCCTGATCCAAACCCCGGTGGAAAGGCTGAGCATTTTCATCCATCTTAAGGACCATTGGACTCATTCAGACCTGACGAGGCTCAGCCCCTATTGAGAAGTATTCATGTAAGTATTCAAGTCTGCAGTCAATGCTCTCAGAGTGCGTATAGTGTTAGGGGGAAATCCTGTCCTGACTGACATCAGTGGCAAAGCTCCTAGGATGTCACCTTCCACTGTAACACCACTCTGCTGGCCATGATAATAAAACAAACTACATTATGAAGTAAGTTTCATTAAACAGTTATGTAGTTACAATCTCCACCTACAATTCATTCAGTATTATATTAGCTTTTTTCATAGTCCTTTTTTCATAGCTGCAATCTTTAACACATATTTGCAATAATCCCATCGTTGTTCAGTTCAGTTCAGAAGAGGCTTTACTGGCTTCGTGAAAGGAGTTGCCCCTTTTTTGTTAAATTCATAGAGTTAAGAAGAGTGAAGGCTGACTTGAGGTATTAATGGAAAATGCAGGGTATTCAGCTTTGGGTATAGACAGGTTTTTCTATACCAAAGTCTTCAAGCTTAGGAAGATTCAGATTCTGCATTTCATAGAAAATAACCAACTCCTGAAAGATTAGAAAGTTCTGCATTGTGTGACCTATTAATTAACCTTCGAAAATGCAAGAATCGAAGGGCCAGTTGGGTTGAACTGTTGCTGGTCAGAAAGCATTACTTTGTACCACACTCACTGACCACAGTGGAGCAAGAGAAGTGGAGTTTCAGTCCTAAGAATTGTGTGG
This sequence comes from Alligator sinensis, assembly GCF_000455745.1. Classification (NCBI taxonomy): domain Eukaryota; kingdom Metazoa; phylum Chordata; order Crocodylia; family Alligatoridae; genus Alligator; species Alligator sinensis. The sequence continues at coordinate 40,879 of NW_005843262.1, read as the reverse complement.
CTTTTGTTAATGATTTGCAACAAGAGGTAAGTTGAAAAGCTGATTTGGACAGGAGGAAATGAGAGTAGGAAGGGTTATCCTTTATGCTGTCAGTAAAGGAAACAATGCTATTTTAACTAACAGTAATGGCAAAGCACTTAAAACTGCCTACAGACGCACAGGAAAGTTAATAAATAAATGATAAAGTTTAACAGTGCTCCTTTACATCTGCAACAGTAACATGGTTCTGCTCAACACTTCTCCTTTGAAATGGACTTGCACACATATCCAATTTATTACAGGATTAATTAACCACTGAGTCCAATTTTTCCCATCCCTTTATTCAGCTTAATTCTCAACAATACCCCTTAACCTCAAAATGTCAAACAGTTTGGCTGAATCTCATTTGGTGCAATAAGTCCCTTTGAATGAAACCCGATCACTTGTTCCTTTTCCTGACAATATCTTGTCGATTCCAGCCAGGTTGCTTGTTGCCTCAGTTCCTCTCAGAAAAGTACACTGGAATGAGAGTCCTCATTCCTTCAATGAGTTTAACCAGGGGAAAGAGAAGACATGACGAGCCGGCTCATCAACTCTTTCACTGGTTGCTGGAGCTCTGCTCATTTGTCCTTGTGGGGATAATTCAGACCCAGTCTGCAAGAGAAGAGAATGTTTCCATGGAGAAAAATGAAAAGCTCATTTTGGAAAGCTGAAATCATATCTGATTTTTTACTTGATCTCTTTCTTTCCAGAAAGTTTGAAGACTGAGGGGAAACATAAGGGAGGAAAGATGAGCGGTATTAAAGTCTTTTGGTAGGGATCACACATGAAATCCTGGCTGTACTGAAGTCAATGAAAGGTTTGCTATTGATTTTAGCTGGCCCAGGGTTTCACTGCATTCACCTACAAGGCTCAAATGGGCTCACTCCTGACTGAGGCCTATGGGGACCCCCTACAAAGAAATTTATAACCATAACAGTCTGTTCTCAAAGTGTCCTTGAAGCTATCTGACTTTTGCAGGTGGCTCAGAAGACTGACATGGACATAAGCCAACAGGCACTGGACAGTGTCCCTCTATTCTCCACTCTCCAAGCACACCTGGGATATTTTTCTCTATACATATTTTTTTTTAATTTACCCAAGAGCAGACAATAAAAATAAATGAAGACACGAATCTCTTGAGGTATATGTTTTCTCCTACTCCCACACATTGAAAACAATATATTTGTGGGGGAGTAGGGTCATGGCCCATGTCTCACTTATACAACTATCCTGTTGACCTTAAAGGGGGAACTTGCATAAAGTAAAGTTTGTATTTTCTCTCACACGCAGCATACCCACCTATATAACACACACCCATTTTCAGAAAGCAGCTGGAAAAAAAATTGAGTAGCAGATTGAGTAGCAGAGGCTAGGGAGCTAATTTTGCTCCTGAGTCTGCTGCCAGTTCCACACACCCAATGGGCCTGTGGACTGACCCTGTGCGCTGTGTCCAGGGCCATGTGCCAGGTCTGGGTTTGGATGCTGGTTCCCACCTGGCATGCCAGCCCTGTGGCCACCCACCAGGTCTAACCCTGCACAGTGCATCCAACCTTGTGTGCTGGATCTCAGGCCATAAGTTGTGCCTGACCCCACGCTGGGTCTGAGAGTGTGCACTGTGTCCAGGGCAGTGAAATGGGTCTAATCCAGTGCACCAGGTCCAGCTGTGAACCAACCCTGTGCATTAGCCTGATCCAGCATCCAGGGACATGTAATCAGTTGAAGGGTTCCCCATGGGCACATCCACACAAGTGTGCAAATGGCTTTGAGGTGCCACAAATGACATGCGGTGCACATGCACACATGGGCTGTGCTGCTAATTAGCAGTGCAGTGGCTTTTTTGACACCAGAAGATCCTGGTATCAAAAAACCCCTACCACTAAAAAAAGTGGTACAGTGCATGTGGCAGCAGCATGCACTGCCAGAAACTGGAGCCTGGTCAGACAGAGCTATGCTCTGGCTGCTGGTCAGGCTTGGAGTGGCTGGCTTGGCACCGTTGCTGCCCTGGGAGGCTCCTAGGACTCTAGGGAAGGCTTTTGCGGCCCCAGCTTCCCCTACCCTACCTGGGTCCCTTCACTGTACACCAGAGTGCACATGCAGGGGCACGCCCTGGAACAGATAGCAGTGGCACAAATACCCACTGCTATTTGTCCGACGGGAAATGCGCACACCTGCATGTGCATGCTCGGTGGGACACAACCAATGGGTCCAGAAGTTTGGTGTCAGGGAAGTGGTGGCTACATTAATGGCTGTGGCTCCCAGAGCCATGACAATTAATGCTGCCACTGCTTCCCGACCAAGTTTCTGGACCTGTGGGGATCTATTTTTTCCTGCATATAATGCACCAACCCATTTTCACCAGCTCGTTTGGGGAAGAAGGCGCAAGTTATACAATAAAATACTGTAATTTTGACTTGTTAACTCATATTGTAATTTCTATTTCAGAATAGAAGTGAAAACCTGCTACAATAGTCACATATGCAGCATATATCTAGAATACACAACAATAATTTTTACTGGCTACACAGTTCTGATATTCTTTTTTTATAGACAGTAAAACCAATTCATGTTGTTACCAGGAATCATATTTAAAAACCCCTCATAAAATAAGGATAAATAATCATTTTTTTGTATTCATGTTGCTGAAAGGATTCCTGGTGTCTTCAAAAATAGGACTACAACTTCACTTGAATATAGGTGACTGTGTCTGTTATGCTATTCTTAAAATCAATATAGCTGTAAGAACTTTCAGTCCAGTAAAGCTACCCTTAGTCATGGTGAGCTGTATCTTACCATGGGGAATAGACTAGATCTCAGTGGAACTGCTTGAAAGTAAGCAGTTACTATCTCACATTACTAAGAATGTTAGACGTGTGTCCTTTAAATCTAAACAGATCCCCAACCATTTAAAGCGCTATTACACAATTGAAAGTTACCAAAAACAGGAATGCAAACACACACAATCAGGAAGAAGCAATGTATCACAAATACTTATGAACAGTTCTGGCAGTGGTTGGATGATTATTTGGCATTTCCAAGCAATTTGTGTAAGTATGAAATGTTAAAATCCATACTGGAATTAGTAACAAATGATGGGCTGTTATGCATCAATTGGCTTGTGGGCTTAGTTCCAGTTACTATTTGGATAGGCATTTTTGAATGGCATGCCACACTAGCTTGTGGTTGTGAAAAGAATAATCTTTTTGCTTTTTCCTTTGTCTCTCTGCAGTTCTGAGTTTCTTTTTAAAGGAACCAACCCTTAGTTGACACAAAATGATATAGCCCCCATCAGTTTTGATAAAGATACTTCAAATTATAACAGCTGAGAATCTGATCCTACATCCTGAAAGTCAGATGATTAACATGCTTTGAGGAACTGGAAACTAGAGGGGAAAAGGCAGAGGTGAGCAGGGTTCTCAATTGAAGAGCTGTATAGACAATCTATACCAGTTGAGCAATTGACCTACAGGCTTAAAAAGTGATGTGTGCAGAACCTTTTGGTCTAAACTTTCCCACTTGAGTTCCTAAAGTTAGATACCAACAGTAAATAAGTGGCTTGAGTTTCAAAGGTGCTAAGCACCCAGTGTTCCTACTGGCTTTAGCTGAATAGCAGCAGTGGATTTTCAGCCCTTTGAAAATCAGGCATTTCATTAGGCAACCATGTTTGAGCAGTGTACTTTTAATGTTTCAAAATGCAACCAGAGTACCTACGATGGCTAATTTGATTTTGGAAGTTTGTGGTGAGCTTCTAGAGGGCATGTGAAAGGAAGGTGTGGGAAAGCAGAAAAAGGGAAAGGAGAAATCAAAATGGAGGAAAAGAAAGAAAACGTAAATGAGATCAATGTTAGGTTGTTGGAGGCACTGAAGTGTGGTTATAATGACAAAAACTGTTACTTTCATCATTATCTGGAACATTAAACCAGAATGGCAGGCAGTATTATCAAACTTAAAAAGGGACATGTGGCCCAGTAGCATAACAAGGAATGGGTGAGTCAGGCACCAGCCTTGGGCACCTACTCAAAGGGGATGCAAAAACAAGTTTCTGTTACTGCTGGCCACAGTTGCTGCCCAGGGTGAAGAACCTGGTTGTTGCGCCTCTGATGTGACCCCAGAAGTCTGAGAACCATTGTCCTAAATGATGAGATTCCTGGATTAGGCATTTTTATACAGCACCCATCATCATGAAGCCCCATTTTTTTATTATGGTCTCTAATAATAGTATTGGGTAGCTAAAGTATTTGCTTCAGATTGCCTTTGTTACATTAAGGCAACTCTGGAAGGGCGCTGAATACATAGGCAATTCCCAGGCATTCCCCAATGACATCAAGAAACTCTGGATTGTGCCCTAAGTAAGGCCCAGCAACTCCGGATCACAAGAGAAGATGAAAGCCTGAAACTACAGAGATTTATTCATTGTTTGCCTATGAAGAAATTCTGTGGGTCAAGTCCTGAGAGGTGCCAAGCATCTGCAATTCCTGCTAAACTCAGCAAGTGCTCAACACCTTTCAGCATCTGGAGTATTTGCTTGAGTCAGGCCTAAATTAAGACTTCTGGGTTTAATCTGATCTAATTTGGATGAGACTGCCAGGTACTCAGCACCTCTCAGGGTTTGGTTCAAGAAGCACTGTGGCAGTGGCACTAGTTGAATCTTTACAAAGCTCATATTAACACAAGAAAATTGACTTCACCAGACCCGTCTTTGTTTATTAATGTCCTGCAGTTTCAATTTATGTTGGAAAAAAGTCATGAGGTAGTCAGGGGTATTAACCATCTGGAATATTTCACTATCTTATATACTGTTTTCTGTTTACAGCCACTAGCCTGCCTGCCCTCCAAACACAAAAACTTCAGAATATCCGAAACATGTTTGTTTGGAATTAAGAACTTTGTCCTAACTACCATCTTCTACCAAGTAGGCAGATAACTGAGCTTGAGGGACTTTTGTTTTTGTTGGGTTTTTTGAGGTCTTTCAGCTTTTAGTAGCCATGCATATTTTAATGTGTTCTAATTATGGAAAAATCCTGCATGTTTCTATAGATCTTAGATGTATTGTTACAATGGCATTGTAAGTTACATTGTGCCATCTTGCAAAGTGACCTGATATAATGAGACGTGATGGGTGAAATAGCTTCATTTCCCCATGGCTATTAGAAACATATCATGGGCCAAAGATAATTTGCAATTGCAAATTTCCTACCTATATGTCTCTGATGTTTTATATAATAATTAGTGATCAGTATAAAGTGTTCCTTAGAAAACTGTCAATGGCATTAGACTTTGTGTGCAACTGCCATTTTAATAACCTGTACTTTCCCTAGCAGGCTGCTACTCTCTATGGATTTCTTTTCTCTCTAAAGAGTATCTGGATGTCTGAAAACCACAAAATGGTTTCTAATGATTTTTGCTTATTCACATAGTTTTTTGGATACTGACTGAAGTTCCTGCTGTGCGGCAGGACAAGGTCTGTGTGCTTCTGAAATGTATTTAATATCTCAAAATAGTCCTAGCTGTGTCCAATGTTGAGGTAGATAAGTGTGTTGACACCTTGAGTTGCCCCCCCCAGAAAGCTGACTGTCATTCATAGTGACTACATAGTTACACAGGAAAAGGCCCAAGTTCATTGACATTTTAAAATATGACCAGAATTCTGATATTCCATCACTGTTTTAATTGTCTGGCTGAGACAATTAGAGGGAGTTTGCTTGAGTAAGGAGCAAGTAAAAACCTTGAAATTTCACCATACATTTTTACATTAGTACTTTTACTGCTATTAAGACAAAAATATGCAGAATAATGTTTTGGCAAATGCACAGAATAATCTTGTAGCTCTTACCATTTCTCAGAACCCTTGCTGTCCTCATAATCATTGTTTTTTAATGTAATCCTAAACCAAATTCCCTAGTCAGCTGCAGCTGGCTCAGTAACCGTGGTCTAGATTTACAGTGATATGACAGACAGGCATGTGGAGGAAAAGTTCTAGATGTGACCTTAGGAAGAGGTGTATTTGTTAATTTTTCAATTGCAGCAATGACCTGCATTCTATCATCAGTTGCCTACTGTCTCTCTTCAGCCAGCTGTTTTCATTTGGTGGGATACCAAGGATAAAAATTGGGAAAAAAATGAAACTTAGAGAACTTCATAGTGAATGACACATGCTTCCTGCCTCTAAGGGTGTGACTAGACAAGAACAATGTGTGGTAAGTAAATTAAGGTTAATCAGTAAATTTTAACTCATCTGGTTCTAAACACCCCCAGTGACTAAAATGGTCATAATTAAAAAATGTCAATTGGGCACATAGCTTCAAATGTCAACAATGGTATTTCTATTACTCAACATTTTCAGGGAGTTGAACCGAAAGGCTCACAAAAGCTTATTTAGGAATAATATAAACTTCTGTTAAATAATCTGTTTATATTTTTATGCACTACAGCTCCTTTAGCAAAACACCTCACTGCTGTCACCTTTTTCAGTACAACACTGTGTCAAGCTGAGAGGTTGGCTTATTTTAAGTAGATCTGTTTTAATTTCAGGGGAACCAACACAATATTTCTTGAAATAATTTTTCATGTACATCTTGTAGCAGACAGTAATATGCCTAGACAAACTCCATCAATCATAGTATTAACCATGTCATTCTCTGAATAGTGGCCAGTAGTGAATTTTAAAAGTCCATTGAGAGTCTTACTTAAATGGATTTTCATTACATTACAACGGATGGTGCAATGTTCCTTATTTCATTACCTTGAAAATACCGAATATAGCTGTGGGCAAAAAAGATCACATTTGCTTATTTTTGTGCATGGTGTATACATTCCTTACAGAATACTGAGTATGGAGTACTCCTCGAGTCTCATGGAATACTCATGAGGTTTTGCCAAAAGTAACTCTCAGTAATTTAAATCAACACTTCCTTGTTGCTGAAGTTATATAAAAGTTCCTTTGGGACAAGCCAAACACAATTAATTTCACCATGCTACCAATATATCTTAGTGGCTCAGTCAAAAAAATGTAACAATAAGAGAGCATCCTTTCAATTTTCCATCCATCTTCCTTTTTGTTTGTCAATGAACTCTATGCTCTCAATAAAGCATCAGTCTTCATCAAGCTCTCCAATCTAGAATAAAACCTAACCCTGCTGATGGTGGAGTGAACACAAAAGGAAAAATTGTGAGAGTAAATGAATCATATGGTAAGTATGGAAAGTGAAGGGAATTTCTATTAATTGATATTCCAATAGCAAAACTCTGCAAAGCCTTACGGTTAATCAACAGTCCTTGATAATCTGGTCACTCTCCTTTTCTAGTTTCACCAGAGAATGGTCCATTAATAATTCTTTTGAAATACAAGAATTTCTGGTTGTCAGTGTAAGAAAACTACTGATAGTCACAAAACTGACTGCCACCAATGGTTCTCTGTTCCTCCCTTAAGTACAAAGAAAAGATCAAAATCTAAACATTACTTTCCAGGATGTGCTCTTCTAATTTCAGTCAAAAGAAACTACTACCTAGTCACAGAGACTGGGAGAGGCAAGATTGTTTCTGCTGTATAGCTATTCCATGGGGAAATGAATAGTGCAGTAAATTAAAGATTGTTTTTTCAAATGACACTGTTGTAAACTTGATGAATGAGACACACCACAGGTTTAGAGTGTGAGTCACCCAAGTGTTTGATTCATTGTATCAGATAACAAAGCCAGCATAATTTGTGGGGTTCGTAAACACATACCATACTTCGAAGGTTTGAGCTGTACTTACATTTAGTCATGAATGAATGACTTAGTTGTGTTATTGTAAATATGTTGAGGGTGGTATATAATAGCTGTGGACACACTGCATGTTCTTTGAAGGCCAGAAAAATAGTGACAGAGCTCCAGGAGAAAAAACAACTTGTTGAAATGTTAGCTGAAACAGCAGGTTCTCATTCCTTAAAGCTATGTGTAAAGGAAAGAGAAAGCCCATGGCACAGGTAAACATTTTGCCCTTTCCCCTGATTCTCTTGTTATTTCTACATCTTTTCCTCTGTGGGCTAATTTGTTTGGGTCAGTGGGTGAGTGCATTTTTTCCTTGCTATGACTGTGATTCTTAATGCTGGTAGCCAAAAAAAGAAAAAAAAAATCCCACTCCAAAAACAGCATGTTGCTCTGCTATATCTTGGACAGGTGATTGTAGAATTATGTCTCTCAGTCTGATCTGAACCCATACACAAGCAATGCTGGCATTCCTTTATAGCACTCTCTCATCTTTTAAGCAATATGTTAAACCCAGGTCCTTTCTGTCAATCCCAAGGGGCTTTCCAGATGAATATTACAGAGTTGGAGGTAAGTACAGCTCTTTCTTACACAGCTGCACTCCATTTTGCTGTACCGATTATTAGAGAGTCGATGATAACAATCATCTTTCCTTATCAATGCATTGTGTAATACATCAGGTTGCACATGAACTACTGCACTGTGAATAATAGCTGCCTGCATTGTGTACAAAAGTGGTATACCAGTAGTATTTTAAGGGAGCCTGTTTTGGTTTATGAATGTGCACTTGTACATATAGCATCTCTCTTAATTCTAATAGATTGGGTTATTCTTGTGACCAGCATTGAAAATACAGTACCTTATTCATTATTTTAAATGTCAATATCTTACTTGTTTTTAAGTCAGGGAGGTTGAGCAGTGAGATAATACTGTATGCAAGCAAAGTCATAACTAGCCCATTGTCAATGGGCATTTCAACATCTGTAGCCAGAGAGGCCAATGTTTAAGTGCTGGTCCATCTGCAGTGGATACAAAAAGAATAAGCCCTGCTTAATATAAAATTGTTCACAGGTAAACAGAAAACCTGAAATGTTCCAGAGGACTAGTGAGATCTAACCAATAACTTTCCACATAGATGGTCTGTGCAGCTGGGACATGAAAATACCATGACATTATGTAAAACAGTAACAATTCAGCTGTGATTGAGAGAAGAGTGGAAAGAATATTTTACAGGTGATCTTTTCCTTTTAGGATCTTGTATTAAACAACAAAGAGAAAAATGACTTAAAAATGTGGGTTAAAGACGACCAGAATTTGAATCTGTTCAATTTTTAAATAAAGTAGTTACACTAATACAAATCTATGCGAAGCTGACTGTGCATAAATCTGAACAGCAGAAAACATTTTGTTCATGGTCTCACTGTTATAAAATGGACAAAACTGTTAGAAAAATGAGAGATAAAATGGACCAAAAATTAAGGATAAAATGGACCAACACTAAATACACACCAACTAGAATGTATCTGTCACTCACCAAACAGTCCACAGACCAGACTATTAAATGCAAAATTTCAGGTGAAGTATCCGCTCACTCAAATTAATAAGAACAGTGTTGTCTGAGAACTGGTCTTACTGTATTGTCATTGCAACTCATTGCCAACACTGCTGAATCACACAGACAACTCTGAGTAGCAAGGGAAACAGCAGCGCTGAATGAGAGCAGATAGAATTTTTCTAGATTTGTTTGACTGTATTAAACTAAAAAAAGCCCTCCAAGAACTCATGTAAACAAAAAGGCAACTGAACAATGGAAAATTAACAGAACCTATCGGCTAGGGACAGAAATTACACATAAACCAGTTTAAGTGATCAGAAACTGGTTTAAACCTGTAACAGAACAGATGTTCAGTGCACGTAATCCGTTTGAAAATGGCTGAAACCAGTTTGAGATAAACCTGGTTGAAAGCAGTATCAGTACTAACTGATTTGGATCAAACCAGTTTATGCAATGTCTGTGTCATGGCGGGGTCCTGCAGGACGGCCGTGATCTCCTCAAGGCCCCCTTCCCGTGCCAAGTTGGCCCAAGGGCACCCTCAGTTTCTTGCCCACCACATCTTTGGTGTTGAAAAATGTTAGGGAGGCTGCCTTTTCCTCCCTCTTAGTCACGTCTTGCTGTAGTCTCTGCCCTGTAGACTCCCAGACCCCTCGTGGGTCCTGCTCTACAAATGGGTGCTTCCAGGTCACCCTAGCCTTAGGGGCTATGCGTGGCTCCAACCACCCCTTTCACCACACCCCAAGCCTTGCAGCTGGAATGGACGTTGTTCTGTCCAGGTCTACACTCTCTCTGGCGCTCAGGCCCTCCGTGTCCCTGTCTCTCTCCGCGCCCTCTCTCTGGGGCCTTTTCCACAATGCTGCCCCTCCTCAGTATTGCCTCTCAGGGCCTCCTCGGTAGCACCGCCCCTCTCTGGGGCTCTTCTACAATGCTGTCCCTCTCTGGGGCCTTCCCTGTAAAGCCACCCTCCTCTGGGGCTCTTCTACCATGCCACCCTCTCTCTGAGCTCTTCTGCAGTGCCGCCCTCTCTCGGGGTCTCCTCAGCAATGCTGCCCCCTTCCCCGGGGTTTACCGTAATGCTACCCCCTCCTCCGGGGCTCACCGCACTGCTACCCCCTTCTCCGGGGCCTCTCAGTAATGCTGCCCCTTCTCTGGGGTTCACCGCAATGCTGCCCCCTTCTCCGGGGTTCACCACGCCCACACTGGGGCTTCTCAGTAATGCCCCCTCTCTGGGGCTTCTCAACTGCCCCCTCTCTGGGGCTGGGGTCAGTGCACCCTGAATGCTGCGCCCTTGCTGGCACTGGGATTCCCACACTCCACTGTGAGACTCCTATGAGGCCTCCTCCAACCCCTAGTAGCCTCACCCAAACCACCGGTGATAAACAACAACACAAACGCAAGCCACTCCGGCTATAACTTAAACTGCAGCCGCTTGGCCAAAACAACGTTCCATCCTACCGGGAAAAAGTCCATTCCGCAGCCGTGTCAGCCGCTGCTCCCTCAGTTAGGCTTCATCTCTCTTTCAGGGCAGAGAGCTCCTTCCTCCTGGGCTGCTGACAGTGAACTCCCTCTGGCCTCAGCTCCTTGGGTTTATAAGGGAGACAGGCCCTGCCCCTTTCCAGTCAGCTGACCTCCTGGTGGCCCTGGCAACCAACAGCTGGGTTCCTTATTCACTGCTATGGCTCTCTCTCTAGCAGTTTCTCCTCTTTAGGAGCAGGGCACCTTAGTGCTCTGTGACAGTCTGTTTAAGACCCCTTGCTGGTTTAAGATAAACCAGACTCTCCCAGCATCCCAGCATGCTCTCTGGGCTCTGCAGAGCTTTCTGCTCTACAGCAGAGCTGGCCCCTCCCCTCTGCTCCCTGGCTGGAGCTCTGGCAGAGACTGCAGGTGCAGCAGGGTCTGCCTAGCTTCCCCCGGACCCTAGGCATGTGTTATGCTAGCTAATGCAAGAGTTGTCTGTTGTGTGTGTGTGTGTCTCCAATTTCACTGGGACAGGCAGACAGAACAGTGACCGCTTAGGGCTTTTTGGAGCTAATCAACAGGTCAGCTGGTAAGCTGTTTAAGGAGAGTCTGAACTAATGAAGAGAAGCTATTGTTTTGCGGAAGGGGTGATAAACACTGTTATCATACTCTTGCTAGCTTGCTTGCCTGTCAGCTTGCTGCAGACAGTATAAAGAAGCAGGAAGGGAGATTGAAAAGGTCATATCATCATAGTTTCATAGTTTCATAGTAGCTAGGGTCAGGAGGGACCTGAACAGATCATCTAGCCTGACCCCCTGCCACAGGCAGGAATGAATGCTGGGTTCACAAGACCCCAGACAGGTGATCATCTAACCTGCTCTTGAATTTGCCCAAGGTAGATGCATGCACTGTAAACCCCACCTCTGCTTGCCTCAGAGTGCTAGCAGGGGTCTGGGGTATGGCAACACTCCTGCCCCTTGAGTAGCCAGCAGGGAAAACCCTGGGATGGTGCAGGAGGATCTCCTTAATCAGAGGTCCTGCTGGGGCCTGGCCATGCCCCCCCTCAGCTCAGTATTGTGGAAGGGAAGGGAGGGCTGCTATAGCACCCCCCAGCTTCTAGCCGAAGTTGTAACCAAACAGACATTCTCTCTGGACTGAGGAAATACAGACATATGCCTGCAGTGGTTCAAACAGGTTCAGCCTAGCCAGGTTAGACTAACCTGCAAAGGTTGAATTAATTTAGGCTCAGGCTTTTTAAATGTCTGCCCCTAGCCATTATGAGCAGGAATCTATCCACACTTTATTTGCCAACAGCCTCTGATCTGGACTTTCTGGCATACATGCATCTCTGTAAAAAATAGAGAAGAAGCATAATTTTCGGAGTGCTGTTTGTTTATGAGTCTTCTACCTCCTATAGCCCCCCTCTTCAGTTGTAGACTGAAAGCATTACTATGGGAAAAAATCACTTCTATTTAAAGGAGGATCAAAACAGCTTTTATCTTGTACTCAAGTACAGTAGTGGGGTGGGGGACAGAGGGAAGGAGTGCCTTAGCCATGCTACTTGATGGGCCATTAGGCTTGGACAGACCTTAGACCCTTTCTTTTGATAGGCATTCACAAAATACATGCCTAACCCATCAGCTGCTCAAATTCTTTGGACACCCACATTTCCAATGGTAAAGTTTTATAAGTTTTGTAAGTTCTTATATGTCTATTGCTAGGCATACATATATTTGCCCAAGTCCTGACATCACTGAGCTGCTTGGTGCCTATCTCATATCTAAGAACCCATCAAATTCACAAAATAGGCATTCCTCTATGTACTTCATGTTTGGGGTTTGATCAGATAGGCATGCTCAGACTATACATAACCCCATCATGGGAAGTTCAAGTTCATAGCACTTTTCTGTTCCAGGGGATTTAAACCCACATTCCCCAACATGAGTAACTGTTGTGGGAGAGGTTATTATGGAATGGACATTTCTCAATCTTTCTTTTCGAAGTTGTTCCAAATAATATAATATGCAGAATGCTGAATAGATCTATTATATCCTTGCTCAAGCTCTACATCTTCCTTCCTAAATACACTGTATAATTCCCATACAGATTTCAATAGAATTAAAGCAATATACTGATTTTGTCTTCATTCTCTGTGATTTAATCTATCCTTTCTGATTTTCTTCCATACCATTTTTACTAAGGAATTGTCTTATTCCACTGATATTTAATCATCTCACAGGGCACATCCTGACAATCGTGCATATGCAGGGGTACATGTTTCTTATGGCTGCTCCCTTTCAGTGGTGGTTTTTTTTTGACTCTGGGATCTCCCAGTGTCAAAAAAACTAGCTACAATGCTAATTAGCAGTGCAGCAAATGGGTGCACATGTGCTGCGTGCAGTTTGTGGTGCCTCAAAACTACTTTGAGGCACTGCAAACTGCACGTGCATGCTTGTTGGAACATGCCCATGAGATCTCTTCTCAAACCCATGTGCTTGTAATTCTAATGACTCAGACCCTTGCATTCCCTTACTGCTACTTAACAAAAGCCTCCCACCTTCTGGAGGGAATTTCTCGATGCATAAGTAATGACTTGCAACTACTGGAATGAAGGGGTCACTTACTGAGAAAGTAATCTTTTTCTATTAATATGTAGTATCAATTTTAGTGCATGTGAAAAATAGAAAAATCTATCTTTGATCAGAGATACCCCATTCCAACACCCTGAAAATACTAACCCACCTTCCCGTCTGATAAAAATATGTCTGCATTATTTTTGTTAGAATAACGTCTATATTTCACTTTAAAAGGTTACTGGGCTAATAGGGTCCCAAAAGCATTAACCTGTTCTTCTTTATGAAAAAAATAAAAAAATGCACAAATTCCATAAATCTCCAAGTCATTATACATAGAAGATAATTTTTTTTAATGCAAATAGCCCTGCAGACCAAATGGCCCTATCCCTTAGCCCTTCTTATTTCATGATTTAATAATCAAGCTGCCATTGGAGATAGAGTGCAATGAAGTTCCCAAATGCTAGAAGTGTTGAAAGCTTTTTGCAGTTCGTTATATTTAATTTCCAAAGGTATTTTGAAGAAAATAAGTGAGGAAAAACAAGGATCATAATTTTATTTTCCTGTTTGATTTTCCTTGAGCCCAGATGTTCTTGATGCATTCTTGTAGCAGTATATTTAATTTTTAAAAACAAGCAAAATATAAATGAAAATTAAACTATGTTCAGTAAATCTACTTGAGAAATTCATAGTGTCAGATTCTTTTCTAGTTCAAATTGCTATAAGTCAGTATATCTTTTTGCATGCGTTAGGCACATAAAATACAAATAATAGCCTATTTTATGTATTGATAGCAATACATTAGTCGAAGTGCTAGCATTTCAACATGTAAAACCCAAATCATAATTCTGCATTATAAAACAGCATCGTCTATAATGTCACAATTCTGGAATTAGTCTGAGGAAAAAAATCAAGGTTCATCTACACAGGGAAGTTACTCCACAATAAAGCGTAGTGGGAATTAAAGCAATTTACCTGTTCTGGATTAAGAGTGTCCACCCACAAACTAGTCTAGAATAGACTAGTTCCACAGCTCTTCCACAATAACTATCCAGGCCAACTTCCCCATGCACCTCTTAGTTCTTGATCCAGCAAAACATTTAAGGGGTCCCGTTAACTACTCTAAGGGGAATGACTCCAAGGGGAATATTTACTTGTTTAAAGTTAAGCGTGTACTAAGTGTTATGCTGGATTGGGGTCTGAGTAACACCCTTAGGATTTGACATTAGAGTGGCACAAAGAAATACCATGGATATTGGGAGTATATAAAATGTATACCAACTTTCAATTGTTGCAAATGACCCCTGCATTTATAATATGCCAACCAACCTCTGTATGTGAACATTTTGTAATGTTAGGAGGCTCAATATCTAGATCTGAATGGTAGATTTATAATCCTGGGTAATAAAGACAAAGGCCAAACAATTTTAAACATGGGTGCCTAAGATCTGATACTCCTGGCCAGATTCAGGTGGGAGATTTAGGTGTCTTACAACTTAGTGCAACTTACTACCAGAAATTAGGTAGATAGGGGTGTGTCTACACATGCCATTAATGTGCATGAAAAACACTGTTTGAATGCATGTCCTGGAGCAAAAAACTCTGGAGGAATTAGCTCCGGAGTTTATTTGTGTGCAGTACATGGAGTCCGGTGATAGCAGCCTGGGCTGGCAGGGGTCCTTCTCAGCCTTTGTTTTGCAAAGCTAAATAAGACAAGCTCTTATAGTAGTCTCCTTTCATGATCACCCCAGTAATCCTTCTCTATTAATTCTCTGTTACCTTGTTTCCATTTCAGTGCATTTTTCTTGAATATGGGAGACCAGAGTCACACACAAGGCTCCAAAAAAGAACTCCACAGCACTTTGTATGATGACTCCACAAATTACCTACCTCTGCTTACTCCTAAAGAAACTATTTCTCATCCAAACTGATACTTTTAACTCTAACAAAGCTCATTATTCACTTTGCATGACTATGTAGTATGTACGTCACAAAAATAATTGTAGATTCTTTTTATTCTTGATTCATAGTTTCAAGTAGCTACTAAAATTCCAGACAACAACTGAAATAAGCCCATTAATGTGAGGCTTTTAAAAATCATGTAGATGAAATTTTGAACCATGCAGGATTAAATTTGAGGGTGGCATTTTGGGAGTAGGAGAGTTTTAAGCAGCAGGTATGATAGAGCATGGTGCCTTTTAGATGGGAGAAGGGAAAATTCCTTTTTAAACTACTTAGAAACATTACTAAAGAAACTCTTTGTGCTGTTAGTTAATAGTAAAACAAACATTTCCTACCCATTAAAGCAAAAATCATGTAGTGAATCTGACGCCAGAGGTGATGTAGCATGATAAGAAAAACCAAAACTGATATGCAGAATGCTAACCCCTGTGAGAAAAATAAGAAGAATGCTTCATAAATATTGTCATAGTGAACTGTTTTGAACTGAGTTTGGTGAAGACGTTCTGTTCTTAAAACACTT
The DNA here is from genome assembly GCF_000455745.1 of Alligator sinensis. Classification (NCBI taxonomy): domain Eukaryota; kingdom Metazoa; phylum Chordata; order Crocodylia; family Alligatoridae; genus Alligator; species Alligator sinensis. Next base: position 25,045 of record NW_005843262.1, on the reverse strand, counting down.
TTCCCATGTGTTGTTCTTTTGCATGTTATTGTTAAAGTTAGGAGAGTAGGAAAAACAGTGGTGTAATAAATTACCCAGTTATATAAATGAATCCAGTAACTGTAAAAATCACATGCAGAGGAAGAAATGCTGAAGTCTGCATACTTAAAGTGATCGCTGCTATGTGCCAGAGACCATTTTATGTATGACCAAGACACAGTCACAGCACTGTTCCATTCCCTCAGCTGTGGCATCTATCGCTGTCTGTCTTACCCTGATCTCTCTGATCCCACCAATATGTCCTGCAATTTCTTCCTCCCACTATAATGCCACCTCACTAACCTTCTACTTCCCAACATGTTGACAGCCCACCCTTTTTTGTACATCTTATCCATAATTTCTCTAAGTCCCAGAACTATGTAGAACTTTTTTCTGGCCTGCTACTCTCCCCATCCCTAGAAATGTAAACATCAGGCTTAGCTTCAATAACTATTGAAACATGGTATTCAATACCAAGGATTCACAAAAATACAGGAATTGCTACACCCTTAGAATACACTTTCCCACTTGTTCTCTCTTCTATTTCTACTTTCCTTAACTGATTAACTTTGCAAGGGAAAGGTGAATTGCGGATTGCTTTGCTAGTTTGCTTGAATGCCACTGCTGTAGTTTTCCAGAAAGAAAAAAATCACATCAAACATTTATTTGGTTATTTTACCTACTACTGATAATAAGAGTCCAAGGCAGCAGTCCACTCTCAGGCAAAGCTCCCAGTAAATTAACTCAACAGACATTTTACCCAAGTAAGCAACTTAGGGAACACATGGGCAGGATCCCCTGGGGGGGATGCCAGACTGAGAGAGAGAGGAGTCTAGGAGAGCTGGCTGTACTTGAAAGAAGCTTTACTGAGAGTACAGGAACAAACCATCCCAATGTGCAGGAAGACTAGCAAGTATGGCAGAAGACCAGCTTGGTTTAGCAGGGAACTCTTTAGTAAGCTAAATCACAAAAAGGAAGCTTATAAGAAGTGGAAACTTGGACAAATAACTAGGGAAGAATATAATAACATTGCTTGGGCATGCAGGAATGAAGTCAGGAAGGCCAAAGCGCAATTGGAGTTGCAGCTAGCAAGACATGTGAAGGGTAACAAGAAGGGTTTCTACAACTATGTCAGTAGCAAGAAGGGGACAAGGGACAACTTAGAAAAGCTGGACATGTACAAGTCCATGGGGCCAGATGGGATGTAGTTGAAGGTGCTGAGGGAGTAGGCTGATGTGATTGCAGAGCCTTTGGACATCATCTTTGAAAACTCATTACAATCAGGAGAGGTCCCAGATGATTGGAAAAGGGCAAACATAGTCCCCATATTTAAGAAAGGGAAAAATGAGGATCCAGGGAACTATAGACCAGTCAGTCTCACCTCAGTCCCTGCAAAAATCATGGAGCAGATGCTCAAGGAAACCATTTCTGAGCACTTGGAAAAGAAGGTGATTAGCAACAGTCAAAATGGATTCACCGGGGGCAAGTCATGCCTGACCAACCTGATTACCTTTTATGATGACTGGCTCAAGGGAAGGTCAAGGGAAGTGATTACTCCCCTCTATTCAGCACTGGTGAGGCTACATCTGGAGTACTGTCTGTGTTCAGTTTTGGGCCCCCCACTACAGAAAGGATGTGGACAAATTGGAAAGAGTCCAGCGGAGCACAACAAAAATGGTGAGGGGGCTGGGGGACATGACTTATGAGGAAAGACTGAGGGAACTGGGTTTATTTAGTCCAGAGAAGAGAAGACTGAGAGGGGACCTAATAGTAGCCTTCAAATACCTGAAGGGGGCTTTGAAAGAAGATGGAGCTAGACTATTCTCAGTGGTGGCAGATGACAGAACAAGGAACAACTATCTCAAGTTGCACCAAGGGAATTTTAGGTTAGATATTAGGAAGAATTTTCTCACTAGGAGGGTAGTAAAATACTGGAACAGGTTACCCAGAGAGGTGGTGGAAGCTCCATCCTTGGAGGTTTTTCAAAATCCAGCTAGAAAAAGCTTTGGCTGGGATGATCTAGTTGGGGATGGTCATGCTTTGAGCAGGAGGTTGGACTAGATGACCTCCTGAGGTCCCTTCAAACCCTAACTTTCTATGATTCTATGATTCTAAGTATAGTAAGGACTGGATTCCAATCCTTTGTAACATTTCTATTAAAAAAAACCCACAGCAACAAATTTCATTTTCAGTGTTACCAGCTTTTATCATTTGCCTGGAACATTCTTAAGAAGACATTGTCGTGATAGTTTGCATACTTTTTAAATATATTTCCCCATCCTTGTTCTCAAATGAAGCCCTAGCCTAATGCTGAAAATTTTGGGCCAAATTTAGACTTCATTAAGCCTTAAGCCAATGGGAAATTTTCCATGGAATTCAATGGTCACTGGATTGGATCCTTAGTCAGTAGAGCTGAGTTATCTTATACCACATCTGAATGCAGTGCCATTTGTTTATCTTTTTCCCTATCACCAGTGTTTATTTACTGAAGAGTTTACACATGTGCTAAGTTGCCAGTGATAATTTTTTAAAAGCAAACATGCCACTGAAATACTCACTGCCGAGGTGTGCATAGGCACATGTGCACATGCACACACATATACACACAAAACACACACATTACACCGAGACATGCCCACAAGTAAGCTTCAAGGAAAATAGGTGTCCACATCTTCCAAAACCTACACAGTTCAAATTTGACACTCAGAAATAAAGACATTTTAAATTAATAGACAATTTTCAAAATTAGGTCTTAGTCCATTTGGATCCCCCAGTGAAGGTGCCTGTATATTATAAATGTATTTTACAAATGTCCCTCAGCTCCACTTAAAAATCTGAAGCATTATGAATTACATAGACTTTCCAAACAAAGAGAAAGAAGTTACATTTTTGAGGCTGCCGGTTCTGACAGTGTCCTTTTAAGAAGGAAGATAAAAAAGTCCACATCAAACTACATTATGTCATCATACTGCTGTCATAATAGTGATGTTCTAATACAGAGCTAGACTCTGTTATGCTCATGCTTTTTTTTGATCATGTCACAAACACACATGGAAGAAAAAACCTTGGAATAATTGTTACAAGGTAACATTAAGCAAAATCACACCATGCTTTTTGAACTGTTATCAGACAAAGAGAAGAATCCTGACATTTACATAGCTCACTCTGCACATAGAAAAGAGTAACACTAAACAGCCATACATTTCTAATTTGTGACTGACACATCTGTAAAACTACAGTGGGTGAATCAAAAGAAACAGCTGCTTATGCAGTAGGTGTACAATTGCAGGTGACATGAGTGTCCAGATTTTTAGCAGCTGATGAGTACAATTGCATCCATGGATGTAAATATCTGATGTGCAAAGACTTGGCCAATTAGACACTTGTCTGACCTCTAACTGATCATACACATGAGAAATAACGTTTTGGGTATTGGCTCACTCATAGTTTGTGCATTGGCACATAGTTAGGCACAGGCAAATGTATGCACAGTATTGTGGATTTTTATATTTGAGAGTCTGGCCCATAATATATTTTAATCAACTATTTTAATTTTTGAAGGGTTTTACTAAAATATTTTAATTTTTGAGGTTAAGATTAGTTTTATTTCCATATCTCTGAAACAACAGATAGTGTTTGTGTCTTTAAACATTTTTTGTTAAATATTGCATTTGGACCCCAGTTCCTAACAAATACACTCTGAGAAGGTTTCATCAGCACTAACCTCAGAAGTTGCTGTAGTTTCCTTACCACTCCCAGGTGCATTCTCATTGGTTGTTGTTGCTTCTGTAGCATCTGCCTTCTTTACATTCATTTCCAGAGAAGCAGAAGGCCCTACTTTATTCAATCCCTCATGTATTTGGGTTGCATTTGGGGTGCTTGCTTGCCGTGACTGGGCCTTATACCAACTAGGGTAAAGGAAAGGGTCGGCAGTTTCTGCTGTTGATGGCACTTGAATATCAGACTCTGCAGTCTGCTGAGAACCACCTGGCACAACCTGATCCTTAATCAGGACAGATAAAGTAGAAAAGAACAAAAACAGCAGAGTGCACTGTGTTACTTTTCCATGTTAGACCACATTTTACTGCATGCCACATTCGTGTTTCTAATTTACTATAAAGAATGCAGTACTGTCTGTAGTTCTCAGAACAATTAGAATTGAAACACAGAGCAAAAGCATCTAGCATTTGTATATATAGATAATCATATACAAACAATGGGTTGAATCCTTTCAGTCTTCACTCAGCAAAAATCCCCATCAAGTTTAAAGAGAGTTTTAACTGAGAAACTATTAATGAAATTGTCACTTTATTAATTTAATGATATACCTTGGGCTTGATTTTCTTTCCACTCATAAGTGAAGGGTAATTTCAATGAAATCAGTGGAATCACAGTGGGATAAAAACTTGTAGAAGAGGAGAATGAGGCTCTTTGCTTTAGAGAGATTTTGTCTAATGACTGTTTGGTACAGAAAAATAACTATACCTCAAATTCAGAGGCTCTTATTCAGCTTTATCTCAGTTTACACTCAGAGGAATTCTTGTTTCTGAGGTACGGTACTGAGATAAAGTAGTGGTACACACTCAGGAACTGGCCCCATACATTTAAGAGAATGCTGAATGAAGGGACAAATCTAATGCCCATGGAAGTCAACTGGATTCACTTAGGTTTGGAGTGAATAATAATTAAAAAAAAAATTAAAAAAAAATGTACTGAATCATATCATTCAAACTTTATCCTACTGATGTGAGAAGCTAAAATAAGTCAATTATAATGACAATCAATATATAGATTTGCCCACCAATGGCAGTGTCTCTGTAATATAACTCGTGAAACTGCACCTTATCAGTGACAGGAGCAGCTGGCAACACTACACCCTTTCCGCTCTAATTAAAGCACCCACGGTATTATGTGTATTGAGCATCCCGCACTTCAAAATGGTGACAGGGAAGCTTTAACTAAAGCTTGTTTAATGAGCTTTAGTTAAAGTGCTCCCATAGCCATTTTGAAATGCACGGACACTGAATACACATAATGCAGAGGTTGCTGGAGTGCGCTAATTGGCATTCTCCAGCAGACTCGCAGCAGACTCAATTAATTGCATCTGCTCTGACACATGTTAATTAGCATGTATCAGAGCATAGGTCTGCCATGTGTATAGATGCCCCCATTGATTAAATTAAACCAGTGCACCTCCACCAGCAACATTCTTAGATCAAATGAAAACAGGTTAAATGGCCAACCTGCAGCATGTATGCCACAAATGGTCTTTTGTGTGTGGTGTGCAACAGATTCTTTCCTGCCTATGCAGGGGGTCTTTCCTGCCTATGCAGGGGGTCGGACTCGATGATCTATTGAGGTCCCTTCCAACCCTAACATCTATGAATCTATCTAAGATCAGAGTGGGGACAGGCAGCACAGCAGCAGATGGGGCAGAACACAGGAAGCAAAGCAGCAGATCAGTCAGGGAGCACAGGGCAGAAAGCAGAGCAGCAGTTCAGACTGGGGAAGTGCCACAGGCGACTGGTAGGGGAGGTACAGGGGGCACATGCCCCGCCTGAGATTGGCCCCCAACTCAGCACCACCTAGGATGGGGCAGTTTTTTTGCTGTGTGGGCCAGCGGCATGTTGTGGGGGGGAGCACACTAAGCTATGGCACAGAAGCATAGGCGTGGATATGGGACTTTTGGCCCACCCCGGGCCCGCTCACAAATTGTGCCCCCGCAGACTCAGGAGGCACCAGTCACCCCTGGGAAGTGCATCAGAGAAGCACTTGGGGAGAGTGCAGAGCTAATTGGTGGTACACCAGCCAAAAAGTTTGGCTCTCACTGGTTTAGGATATGGATTTCTGAATAACTCACCACAGCACAAAAAGTGGGGATGCTATAGAACCATCCTACAGTAATTGCCTTTGTGCATGATCTTATCTCCTGCACACTACTAAATTGTGGTAGTTAGCTCTCAGTGAAACAGATGTCAATTAATGTGATTTAGCTTCTACTCACCACAGGGTAATAGCGCGCACGCAGGAAGTTACCACAGTGCAGCTCACATATGGTAAAGCTTTATGTCTGTTGTAAATTATTTGTATGTCCATGTTGTTGTTTAAATTTAAAGTAAGCTGGTTAGAAATCAACCTATGATAAATCAATATAAGACATTTCTAAACCAATTTAAGAGCCTACCCAAGTCTGCAGGCACAAACCTGTAAAATCTCTAATAGATCAAAGAAAGGCCAAATCTAGTGAATTTATTTTTTGCTTGCTGTGAAGTAGGAAGCTTGCCATTAACATGGATCCTTTATTTGTTTCCTTGCTTGTGCATCAGCAGCTTCAAAGTCATCAGAGTAGCTCTGGAACAACAGGCCACATTCATTGAAGGCTCTGAGTGGAGTTGCATAAGAGATTAATTTAGCTTAATGTCTTCTAAGTGAATTCCTTATACTGGGATCTGCAAGTGACTATCACCTATTATTCTTGTGCAGATCTTGAAAAATATACGGTTATTGGTATTACACTTTAGTATGGTTCCATGGAAGTATTGACTAAAAATATAAAGAGATGTCAAATCCAGAATGTTTGCCACTACACTGTAAGAAATGTAAGGTAAATTAGCCTTGCTTTTCCATAACTAACATTATGAGACATGAATTCTAAATGATATCCCCAGGATAAAAAGACCAGAGGAAGGTATGGTAAATGTCATTCACAGAAACAAAGATTAGAGAAGTGAGGTGGAAATGGCTTATAAATATCCTCAAGACTGGCTAAATCTGATAGAACGATAAAGTTTTCTTGTTTTTAATTCTCAACTCAGTTATAGGAATTGGTGTCGTTTCTACTAAACAAAGGAACAAACAACAAAACTGAGCACCAAGGTTTTTGGTCTTAAGAATTTAAGTACAAAATTAAATCTTAGCAACCAAATATCTTTTAAGTAACATAGCAAAATTGTTTTTCATCAAGGAACTCAGTTTTATATACAAAGCTTGAATCTAGGTGTATGTGCAATAGCACTAACATTTTTTTGCTCTCTTCCTTGTTCTGATGATCATCTTTGACATGTTTCTGACATAAATCTTGTGGTCTATATTAGATCAGATTAGATCATTCACAGTACTCTAGAATACAGGAGACACTAAGCATAACTGACAGGTCAGAGAATTGTTAGATGCATTTACCTCATTAACAGAAGCAGCTGGTGTAAAGGATGGGTCTGGTGGAGCCTGAGGTCCGCCTAGTGTGCTCTTGGGTTCTGCATCCAGCTGAGGGTGCTGGGATATATTCTCAGCTACCCCTTCTTCCTCCCCAGATGACTCTGTGTGGACTTCATCAAACTCTTCACCTTCCCCGAGCTCCTCATCTTCCTCATCCCCGTCCTCCTCTGATATGACATGCATATAAGTACAGCTTTCATTTAACACAACAGCATGTGAAATATATGTTTTATTTGATAAAACAGTATTTAGGAATATGAAGTCACTTAGACAGCCAAACAGCAGATATATTGGTGATCTGAGTTCCTGTTCCTGAGGCCTTACCTCATGGGAAAAAACAGCTTGGGCTTTAAGTCCTGCTTGTGAAGAACAAGACTGTCACCTACCCTGGGTAAGTGCACAAGGATGATGATGCAAGGGTGAAAGGGGGAGCCTCATCCTACTTCTTCATACAGTCATTAGTGCCACTAGTAACGCTAGGGTCCCCAAAGGGGTGGGGACAGGAGCAGAGGCTGTAATCTGCCAGAGTTTAGTATAGCAGCTACATCCCTGCATTCCAGGAGACAATGGACCTGCCTGAAGCACAATGTCTTCAGAAGTCTCCCTGGGGCATTGACTCCTCTCAGCCTCTACTGCAAGGTCTGTCTTACTTGCATGCAACACATTCTGTTGTTAATATTCATGAAAAAACACATTTTGAAAGGAATACAGGTTGCAGCCATGTTGGTCTAAGGACACAGGCAGACAAGGTTTTTTGGGTAAATCCGGTATCTAACTCAAATAGTTGAGTTGAAAAAGTCTTCTTCGCAAGCTTTTGGGTACAAATAACCTTCATCAGGCTGAGGAAGCATCTGCAGTTTTATCTGTAATAAAAGATATTGGATTTACCCAAAGAACCTTGTGTCTCTGCCCTTAGACCAACACGGCTACAGCCTATACACCCAAAATATGGAAGATATTGAATTTTGCCATTTGAAATGGAAATTACACAACATGAAAAAGAAAGAAGCCAAACTCAACAGTGACATATATTTTCTAAGGTTATGCAAGAAACACAACATTGTACCCAGAGGACTAAACATCTGCAATCCTCTGACTATTACATACAACTCCAAAATGCTTCACAACTTTGCAGGAGAACTTCAGAGAAACTTAGAAATCATTTTCTTCACCTAACCTACTCCAAAAGAGATCAGCTCAGGAAGGAAATCACTACATGCTACAACAACTTAAAAGAGAAAAATCCAGACATCTTACCAAACATTATACAATATATACAAAGAGACTACCAAAGTTGGTCTACAACATTCATCCAATATAAAAAGAAGAAATGGAACCAGTCACTTCATGAACAACTTTCCTGACCACAAAGCAACTATCAGGGAAACAACACCAATGCCTTACAACATTCCAACCTCAAACTCGATGAAACGGAAAGAAACAACCAACCCTCAAATATCATCAATCTCTCCATGCACACAATTACCAAAGCTAAAAATCTGCCCTCTCTAAAAGCCTGAATTTCTATCCAGAAAAATACCCTAATAAAATACTTCAACGTGGAGAACTAGAAGAATTTTTCTGACACCTCCACCTCCGCCTCCACCTCCACCTCAAGGAATATTTCCACAACCAAAATGAATCCACTTCCAGCAACACTTTATCCTTTGACTACATTGAGGAAAAGATCAAACTCCACCCCCCACCAAAAAAAACCCCAAAACAAAACAAAAAAAAAAACCCCAACAAAAAAACAAACTCAGATTGGACACCTCACAGTAGGTGAAATTCTAACCTTGACCACTACATTGACTGCTTCATGGAAAGAATGAACAATAAAATAATCAGCAACACACACCACCATAACAACCTCTCCCTCTCAGAGAGAAGTGCCACAGAATCTCTAAGATCTAACCACCAAATAGTAATAAAACCAGCAGATAAAGGAGGAGCTATAGTTATCTTTAAGTGTGAAGCCTACATAAGAGCAGCCAACAGACAACTCTCTGACACCACCTACTACAAAAAACCAGAGGAAGATCTTACTCCCCTTTTCACCTTGAAACTCAAAACTACCATTGAATCATTTCCTTCAGAACTACAAGAAACACTACAGACCTTGATCCCTTCACTACCTAGCCCAGGGACTTTTTACATGCTCCCTAAAATCCACAAACAAGGGAAACCCTGGCAGACCTATCATATCCAACCATGGAACCCTAACTGAGGAAATATCAGGTTTCATTGAATCAATCCTAAAACCTCTTGTCACCTAAAAAGTGAGCTTTGTCCAAGACACAACAGACTTACTATGAAAACTTTAAAAAAAAGACCACCTTTCCAGCAACACCCTCCTAGCCACCATGGACATTACCATTAACATCCCACACCGCCTACCTTACATATCTACAAGAGCAAGATTACAACTCAGAGTACAGACCCAAAAATATTACTGAACTTCATCCTCACACACAACAATTTCACTTTCAATAACCAACACTTCCTACAGACGATGGGCACAGCTATGAGCACCATAATGGCCCCACAGTATGCCAGACTTTTTATGAGCCACCTGGAAGAAGAATTCCTCAAGGACTGCACCATCAAACCCTTGCTATACTTAAGATATATCAATGACATCTTCATCATTTGGACTGAAAACCTGCAATCTATGATAGTTTTCCATCAGAAATGCAACAATCATCACCCCTTCATCTGATTATCTCTTGAATACTCCAGCACTAACATTTTATTTTTATACATGAGGATCACTATCCAGAAGGGTAAAATACAGACCACCATATACAAGAAACCCATGGACCAATATACATATCTGCACAGAACCAGCAATCACCCTAAACACACCAATAAAGCAGTAATATACAGTCAAGCCCTCTGATACCACCAAATTTACACTAAGAACACCTGTAGTTGTCACTTCACAAATCTCAAAAGGGCTTTCACTCAACAAGGACACTTGTCCAGAGAGATAGATCACACTTTTGAAAGAGCTACCTGGACACCATGTGAAGAATTGCTGCAGTACAGAAGGAAACCCCCCCAAGAATTGCACACCACTGGTTATGTCATATCATCCCTTCCTGGAACCTATATGGAAAATCCTCAAACAACTGCAACCCATACTAGAAGATGACCTAATTCTTAAAGAGATCTTCCCAGAACTACCCATCCTAGCCTTTAAACAAGCACCAAACCTTGCCAACCTCATCACCAAAAACAAACTTCCTATGGCCCAAAATACACCGAATGGATTCAGACCATGCCGTGACAAGAAATGTAAAACCTGCCAACTTATCTCCACCACCCCCACAATTACTACACCCCACAACAGAACCATCAACATTCCTGGATCTTACAGCTGCACCTCCAGAAATGTTATATATTTCATTCAATGCACCAAATACCCTGACGGAAAATGTGTCAGAGAAACCAAACAGCAATTGTATACCAGAATGAATGCACACCAAAAATCTATCAAAGACAAGAATACCCAATTCCCTGTGGGGGCATATCTTTCACAAGAAAATCTCTCTCCCTCCAATCTCTCATTTCTAATCCTCAAAGGGAATTTACAGAACACCTTTTGTAGATGTGCCTATGAACTTCACTTCATCAGCCTACTGTATACAAAAACTTGTGGACACATTATAACCTGCCTAACATCTGACTCCCCAGAAAGAGCACAGACCAACTGTAGGCACTTCCTTAGCCTGTCAAAGGGTATTTGTATCCAAAAGCTTGCAAAAAAGAATTTTTCCAATCATTTGAGTTGATTTAATAAAAGATATCAGATTTACCCAAAGACCCTTGTCTATATTTTGAAAGGAAGACATCTAACTAGGCATTTTGTTCTGCATAATCATATTATACATCCCTGTTCCCCTAAAAAAAAATCAGACCTTACTCAGAACTATCACTGCACTTCAGAGAAATAACCAGAATGGATGCATTAAATGTAGCTTCAAACTGATAATATAAAGGTCGTGAGAGTTTTGTCGGTGAAAAGGGCATGTTGTGTCCTATAACAAGTGAAAACAGAATTGAAAACCAGGTGTTGCCTCACAATATGTAAATGTTCTTAAGCTAAATAATACTGATATAAGAGATTATCTTAACCTGATTTTGCAAACTCTCTCCATTGATTTCAGAAAGAGTTTAAGTTCACCCAAAATGAAGGCTTGAACTACTTATGTTGAAACTGTATGTTGGTATATATCAAAGCAATGTTATTATGACTATATGAATATAAATGCCTTAGTAGAGCTTGATTATTTAGCAGATAAATTATAAATGGCCAGCACTGTGGCCCTCTATGTTTTAAAATGTTCAAAGCTTTAGGTGAGAAATCTGTTTATTTCAACTGTTTTTGCCCATAGCATTCTTATTATTTTGTAAGATAAAGCAAAACAGGTATCTAGGTTACACACTACTTTACTGAACATAGACTAGCAACTTCATGTTATTTTGTACGTGCTATATTTTGGGCATATAAATAACACCAAACCAAGACCCTTAAACAAGAAAGAATGATAAACCTTTGCTTGTTCCCATAAATATATAGAATACAGAACGTAGAATATATTTTACATTTTCTGACATTTTTCTGATATATTTACAAAGAAAAATATTATTTATATTTTCATACTTTTATTATTAGTATCATTGTACTGTAATGATTTCCTCTGTAGCTTTTATACTTTTAGAGTTTAGCTAAATATAGAACTTGGGCAATTGCTTACTACAACTGAATGCAAACTAATCTTGTACTTTCTGTTTTAGTGGATCTGCAGTATTGTTTACTGCAACACTTTTACATATAGAATCAATAAGGGCTGAAGGATCCATTTCTTACGAAAATACTGAGACTATAGTAAAGGAAAACAACATGTAATATCTTTCTGAACTGTGATAGGTTTTGCTTTTGATTATAATTTGTGTAAAATTGTCTAGTTATATTTGTGGATAGCTACGCATATCTTATTTGACTTTTCCTCACACCGTATCTTCATGTAAACTACACATAGCTGCAATTTAAGAAAGTAATTTAGGTCAAATAAATAACATACCTCTGTAAAAGTCGATTTCTCTTATAATCTTTTCTTCTCTAGTTAGGTTTACAGTGAAATGGCTCATATTTTCATAGTCAGGCACTATTTTTTCCATTTGAAATGCTTTTGATGCTTCAGTAATTCTAAAACAGAGATGTGTGTCATTCACCTTGTTTTGCAAATACATATGTAATTTATAATAAAAGATGAACAACATAAACTATCTCTCCAAAAGAAAGTACTTACTTTTGAAGCAACGTTTTGGCATTCTGTGAAAACAAAAGTGAAATGACTGACTTCTTAAATGGTTCCTTTATGTCAAAGACATTTTATACAACAGGGCATAATTCTTCTTCTAGACAACTGCTTCTAAACCAACTAACCTGAGCATTCATTATTAATGACAACCATGAGCCCTATGAATGAGACGAGACCTACTTTGGAATTTTTAAAAAATATTTGAACAATAGGTTTTTTTTGGGTCCCAAAAGGGGGAAAGGGAAAAAATAAATCTGAAATCTCAAACTGACTTCGTTTTTTTGAAAACTGAATAATAATCTGGGTTTAATTCTTGATTCAGCAATTGACTTCCTATGTGATATTTGCTGAGACATTTTCAGATAAATCTTATTTCATTTTTATATGCTAAAGTGGCCCTTATGTAGGTGTGTAATTTTTGGCACTTGCACACAACCTGGATTCTTCATCTATCTGTATCAGAATATGATTGCTTTATATGTTGTACCTCCTAAACAGAGGAAGCAAGTGGATAGATAGCACTGGGACAGCTTCTGCTCCAGAGGGGCAGGGAACAAGGCACAAAGCCAGGACCCCTCCTTGCCAGGGCAGAATCCATTGCACTAAGTACCCATTATAGTTGTTAGGGGCTGGAAGGGACCTTACAGATCATTGGGTCCAGCCCCTCTGCACTTGGGCAGGAAAGACTGCTAGGGTCAGATAACCCCAGGAAGATGGGCATCAAGATGCTTTTTGAAGATCGCCAGGGTGGGTGACTGTACCACCTCTGCGGGGAGCCTGTTTCAAACCCTTGGTACTCAACTTGTAAAGAAGTTTTTCCTTATGTCTAGTTTAAAGCAATCTTCAGCTTCAAATCCCCTTTGGTGGGGGGAGGTGGGGGGTTGGGGAGGGGGGCTGGGACTCAAAACTGAGTCTTCTTCTCCCTAGGCAAGTGCCCTAGACAATGGACTACTGGCTAAATGTATGAAGGACTGCTGTTGTCAAAATGCATATACAAAATGGAGAATAAAATGTTCTAATTCCTCACAGATAGAAATGGCTAAATCCACGGCATGTTACCCATGGGCTGCCAGTTGTACATTTCTGATATGAGTATATGTATGAAAATATTGTTTCTGCTTCCTGCTTCTGAAAATTTATAATCCACAGCATTTTTGGTGTGAACAGGAAAAACACAGTCTTGTGCCTATATTTTTGCTTGGTTGTTACCCACATGAAGTCTGGTCATTCACATATGTCTGATAGGAAAAGTACTTCAGAACTTTCAAACATATCTTTGATTAATTGCCCCCACTTCTGTCCTATTTCACTATCAAATTCTCTACAATATACCTGCAAAAACACAGCCATTTCTGGTTCTTCCATGAACTGGATTCCTGATTCAACAAGCTTTGACACAGCCTCCAAGTGGTCTGCATACTTTTTCATTAAGGAACGGACATGTTCCAACTTCTCCTCTTGGCTTCTAGTGATTATTTGTGTCATTTCATTTTTTCTTTCTTCCAGTACTGAATATAGATAATCAAATTTTTCACACAGTTGCTCCTTCTGTCTTCTGCAGCAATCCTGTGAATCATTTGGTTTATGTTAAAAGTGTTATGTTGCTTAAAAGTGTTTCTATTTTTACAATTACTTAGAAGTGTTTTTGTCAAAGAAATCCTTTTCTGAATAATACAAAGGGTGTTTTTTAAAGACCCAAGAGTCTTTTGCAATTTTCTAAGTTAAATCTGTTATAACAAAAAAAATCATGGATTGCTCTGAACAATTTTTTAAAAGATAGACTACTGCTGTATCAGCACACTAATAAGACTAGGGGTGACAAACATTTATGTTCTGTCTGCCATAATACTTAAAAGCCACAAACTAATTAAGAAGACACTGGCATTTTAGCAGCTGAATTTAACTACATAAACAGAAGAATGGTTATAATCATTGAAAAGTGCAGAGCATCTCAAATTCCCTCACCAATTCCCTTCTGTGCCCCCATGATGAACTTATAGGAAGCCACAAGGTTGCCTCTCAACCTTCTCTTGCGGAGGCTGAAGAGGTCCAGGTGCCCTAGTCTCTCCTTGTAGGGCTTGGCCTGCAAGCCCTTAACCATAAGAGTGGCCCTTCTCTGGACCCTCTCCAGATTATCCACATCCCTCTTGAAGTGCATCGCCCAAAATTGCACGCAATATTCCAAATGCGGTCTGACCAGCGCCCGATAGAGGGGAAGTATCACCTCCTTGGATCTATTTGTCATGCATCTGCTGATGCACGATAAAGTGCCATTAGCTTTTCTGATGACTTCGTCACACTGACGACTCATGTTCATCTTGGAGTCCACTAGGACTCCAAGATCCCTTTCCGCTTCTGTTCCACCAAGCAGGTCATTTCCTAGGCAGTAGGTGTGCTGGACACCTACTGCCTAGGTGTCATTTTTCCTCCCTAGGTGCAGCACTTTGCATTTCTCCTTGTTGAATTGCATTCTGTTGTTTTGTGCCCATATGTCCAACCTGTCCAGGTCTGCTTGTACTTGTTCCCTGCCCTCCAGCGTGTCCACTTCTCCCCACAGTTTTGTGTCATCTGCAAACTTGGACAGAGTACACTTCACTGCCTCGTCCAAGTCGCTGATGAAGACATTGAAGAGTATTGGTCCAAGGACCGAGTCCTGCGGGACCCCACTGCCCACACCCTTCCAGGTCAATGTTAGCCTTCATTGTATATTCTTCTTATTGAAACCTACACATACACCAATATGATTTTAACAGTTAATCTGTCCAGTAATATCAGCAGCTAGAACATAAGTAAGTGAGTAAAGAAAGGTTGGGACTGACAGCTGAATAAAATGAGACAACTATAGACACTGTCTGTTCTACCAGTGACATGAGACATTATCTCATCCCTCTGATAACTACCAATTTGTTGCCTGGGCCCTCCTTCCTCCCCTTCTTGAAAATGGGGACCACATTGGCTCTTTTCCAGTCCTCTGGGACCTGGTCCATGCACGACGAGTGCTCAAATATTCCCGCCAGTGGCTGGGCAATGACGTCATCCAGTGCCTTCAGTACCCTCGGATGGAGCTCATCCGGGCCTGCCGACTTAAACGCATCCAGTTCCTCCAAATGCCTCTGCACCATCTCAGGGTTTACACTTGGTAGTCTGGCGCACTGCTGCTGCCTCTCTACAATCCCAGTGAGAGACTTGTCTTGCCCCTCGCTTAGGAACACTGAGGCAAAGAATTCATTGAGGAGTTCAGCCTTGTCCCCCCTGTCCATCACCAATTGCTTATGCCCATTTAGTAGAGGTCCTATTCCACCCTGGGCCTTCCTTTTACTCC
>NW_005843262.1:0-8581 GCF_000455745.1 Alligator sinensis | reverse complement strand
CACAGGATAGGAACCTGCATGAACGGTGGGACTTTGCTTTCTGGGTAGTTTAGGTCCCCCATGACTACCGCTTCCCTAGTCTTTATGGTCTCCGAGAGCTGCCTCAGGAGCCCCAAATCTAGTTCTTCCCCTTGGTGTGGGGGTCTGTAGCAGACCCCTACCACCAAATCCCTTTCTCCTTGACCTCCATGTAACCTAACCCACAATCCTTCTACTTTCTCCTCCTCCGATTCCGTTTTGATAAGGGTTGATGTATATTGCTCATTGACATAGAGCGCAACCCCTCCCCCTCTCTTCCCCACTCTATCCTTTCTGTACAGCTTATAACCCTCAATGTGTACCGCCCAGTCGTGGGAAGAATCCCACCAGGTTTCTGTTAGCTCTACTAAGTCGTAGGTGTTTTCTGCAAGCAGGAGTGCTAGTTCATCCTGCTTGCTCCCCATGCTCCTAGCATTAGTGTATAGGCACTTGAGCCCTGTGACTGGTGCCTTTGTTGCCCCCGGCTCTGATAGGAGGTACTAAATTTAATGCGCATTAATGCATTTGTAGACGTGCCCTCAGAGAGTTGCTATGCCCTGTTAAAACTTTATTTAGTTTAACTCCAGAGGTATCTGCATGACCCCATGTGCATCTACATGAGGCATTTATTGTGCAGTTGACTAACTAGCTGCACAGTAAATGTCTCAGCATCTACACGTGCCCCTATTAGGCTGGAGTAAATTAATCTCTGCAGCAGTAAATGCAAGTCCTATCCTGTTGCAAAGTAAAAAATTCTACAGCAGTGCACGTGTAGATGCTGCCCTGTCTGGGTGAGGCACGAGGGTGCTTCAGTATGGGGGCTGCCTTCTGGCTAGCCCCATGCTGAATCACCCTTGTGCCCAAGCCAGCCCCTCCACAGCACAATGAGTTGTGGAGAGCTTGCCTAGGATGGCAGGCTGATCCCCTGGGCCCCCTGCCAGCTGGGGCTACTCCAGCTTGGCTCATTGTGCTGCAGTCCTAGGCACAAGTGCAAATGGAACACTTCGAAGCACTAAACTCCAGAGCAATAAGTGCCGGAGTTTATTGCTTCTGGTTAATTGCATGTGTAGATGTGCCACAGAGAGATAAGGGGGGACATGTCTATGCATGAAATTAACTGGAAGCAATCAACTCCAGAGCAATAAGAAATGTCTAGATACTTGTCTAAATATTTGCTCCAGAGTTTATTGCTCCCAAGTGTTCCGTTTTCATGTGTGCCTGGGACTGTAGCATGTTGAACTGAGTTGGGGCAGCACCAGCTGGCAAGAGGCACTGGGGGGGCTGGGGGGAGAAGGGAGGGGTCAGCCTGCCAGCCAGCCAGCCTGGGGCTGCTCCTCCCCAGCTCAACATGCTGTGAAGGGGTTTGGCTGGGGCACAAGGGTGCTTCAGTGCAGGGCTAGCCAGCAGGCTGTCTACACATGCCCTGCTAAGGAATAAAAGGCTCCAAAGCAAAAGCTACACAGCAGGATAATACTTGTATTTACAGGTACTATCCTGATGTGGAGTTAATTTGTTTACTCTGGACTAATAGGAGTGCACATGTAGGCATGTGACATTTACGGAGCAGCTAATTAGTCAACTTTGCAGTAAACGTCTCATGTAGACGTTCTCCCCCTGGCGACTCATATCCTAGGGTAGGTAAACGCATTTAACAATTTTTGGCTAAAGTAACTACAGTATCAAAAGGGATTTAGTGTCAGAATTCTGGAAATTCCCACTTTGTTTGACTGGACAGCCCTAAACATTATTTTTTTTAACTATGGTTTCCATGATTTGGATTTTTACATTCCATTATTGCTCCCAGTGTAGTATGTGAATTTGTGCTACTTTTTGGTTAGCTGGCTGCAATTTTAAGAGATTTTGGATTATTTCCTTTAAACATTACATAGGAACTTTAATTAAATATAGAACTTGTGCATTTGCTTACTGGATCTAAATAGAAACTGCTTTGGCATATCTATATTGTTTAACACTGCAAAGTGGTTCAAGAAGTGGGATGCATTAAGCAGGGGATAGAAAAAGCCCAAGGTTAATAAGCAAGCCCATTTCTGGGGTGTGTGATATATATGTTTCTCCGTTCCAGCCATTCATTTTAGCACTCAAGGTCAAACAGGTGTCAAATTCAGATGATAGTCTTGTGATTGCAAAGAGAGTGATTTGCCTGCAATGTGAAGTGAAAGCACCATGTGAAGTTGTAACATCTTTTTTTCCCCTGCAACCTCTTAGTTTTTCAGATGCAAAAGGGCTCTGAACTCCTTGTTCCGTCAACTTCAATTTTAGATTTAGAGTTCAAAAGATGAGTACTACATATGAGTGAATGACTCTAAGGAAGTTACTTTCAGAGACTGTTGTATTTATTTAAGTATTTTTAGCAGTGTGTTCTCAAGTTTCAGCTTAGATGACAGAAGTCTTGGTTTTGTATTCACTAGTAATACTGGAGTGAAAAGCAGCCTAAGCTTTCATATTATTTTAATTTCTGCAGCTAACTTACTTGAAAGGCTCATTTCTGTCTGCAAATTCCCGATAGCAGCCAATTTCATACTTGCTATGCAAAGGCTTCTTGACTACAAAGTTTTGACTTTTGCTAACATCTTCACTCATTTATTTGGGTTAACAGTTTTATATTCCTTGAATCAAACTTAGACATATCTGTTTGTCCTTGCTATGGCTGCATAGAGAAACAGGAGGCTTTGGCAACTGTACATTTAGACCATGAAATCTATATTTTTTCACCTCTTACAATCTAAAAACCTTGCTTTTAAATGCTTGTTATTTCAGTTTCTATTTTCTGCTCCTGTTTTGTGGGATCAGTAGGCTTCTAATTCTGTTCTTCAGTTGGAACAGGGGTGGGGAGGGAGGGACATGCACTTGGTTTGCTACAGGTTTCCTCAGGTTCTGACCTTAAAGTCAATGCACATAGTTTCTCTTACTACCATTTACTGTGCTGCTCTCAAACACAGCAGAATAGTTATTTTTATTTGCTTTACTGACATAACCATCTTTGAATAACTGTATGAAAAACACTTTTACTATCAGAAGAAGCAAAAAAAATAATTCTTATAGCAAAACATTTACAAAAGCCTCATAAAAAGAATTCAACCTTCTTAGAGCAGTGGTTCTCAACCTTTTTAAACTCAATGTACCTGTCATTAGACCCACGGCACCCCTCAGAAAATTCCAACTTTTTGTTTTCACTTGTTTTTTGACTACAGAAAAATACTACAACAATTCTTCTTTTGCAAAGAACTCAGAAAGATGACAAGAGACCAGAATATTTTAATACTACAAATTCCTATGTGAAATCTCTGTTTTTATCTTGTGAAATCTGCTTGTATTCCTAACTGTGCTAAAATTGTGTGACACCCCATGTCACCCTTGAAAAGATCTCAAGACACCCCAGGGAGCCTCATCACCCTGATTGAGAATCATTGCCTTAAAGGATGATAAAATGCCATAAAAGTAAATTATTTTATGTAAATATACGCTTTTCTGATACTTCTAAGGATATCAGGACTCTGCCCTCTTATCACCTCAGGACTAGGCAACAGATGAATATAAGGATTTGTCTGCATGACTGTGGTGGTGGGGGCGGGTTCTGGTAAAGAAAGGCCTGAGCATGCCCTAACCAGCTGAGCCTGCTGACATACTCCAAGGTTGGAAATTTGCAAGCGAGGCTGCTTCTGGATTATCTCTAGCAAGTGCTCTTAGGACACTGGAGACCAAGTGTTTGAATGTGGCACAGAGAGGTAAGTCTGTAGCAGCCTCACTGGCATATTTCTGGGTTTGAAGCATGTCTGGGATGATGGCAGGGCATACTGGACCCTGTCCTTGCTTAGAACCAGTGCTATTGCAGTTTGGACAGTCCCACAGTTCTTGCAGCCAGACACTGGGAGGTTCTGAGCATGTGTTGCGAGTTGATAACACTAGGGATCATCCAGGACTAGGCCTCCAATTTCTCAGTCACGTCGTATGCTACTGGGTTAAAGCAGTAGGTTAACTGACTAGGCCAGCCACAGCCAACAGAGGCTGTCTCAAATCTGGCGCATGATACACACCATTAATGATCAGTGCACATGTTTTTCTTCCCTCTTGAATAAAACCACAATGAAATCTATAGTATAGCAGAGCAATGACTTTTCTGTTAGGCCAATCTTTTGTGGTAGCCTCACAGTCTGTCTACCACCGTTCTGTGCTCTTTCCCACCAATATCTTGGTTTCTGGTTTTCTTTTCTGTCAAACACAAAAATGTAACTCTCCATGACATCAGTGTGACCAGTTACATAACTGTCATTGTAAAAGGGCACCATTTTGATGTGATGGGTTAGCTGGCAGAGACCTAGCCCAGGGGTTTTGAAAGGGCAAAAGATGATTGGAGGACTTGGGAGTCCCTTTCCTCACCAATCTGGTAATGATTTGGCCCAGGGGTTTTGAAGGGGTAAAAGATGATTGGAGGACTTGGGATTCCCTTTCCTCACCAATCAGGCCCCAGAGATTCACCCCTCATGTCCCCTGATTGGCCCCTTGGGTCACCTGGAGGGGGATAAAAGGGGCAACACGGCTGACTCAGGGGAGAGACCAGTGAGGGACTACAAGGAAGGAGTGTCAAAGAGCTGGCAAAGAGCTGAGCCAGCGGGGTGGGAGCAGTTGCCCCAGAAGAGCCTGAAGGAGCAGGACCTGCAGGCAGCAGTTGGACCGTCAGCAGCACGGTGTGCGGCCGGCAGGAGAGGCTTCCTGCTGGGCTCCAGGTTCTCATATGAGAGCCTGTGGCCAGCAGGAGAGGCTTCCTGCTTCAGCAAGGATCTGAGCAGCGACCTGAGGGGTTCCCAGCTCGGCTTCCAGCTCCGCCAATAAGGAGCCAGGCAGCTCGAGGTGAGGCCGGGGCTCCAGGAAGGTTAAAATCCCTAGCAGCTTGGAGTAGTGCCAGCACTGGTGGCTGTGTGGCAGTGTTCCTACCTACCACATGGGAGATCCACGTTCATGTCCTAGCTTTGGTGACTTGGGGTGAGTGAGCTAACAAGGAGAAATTCCTCTTGCAGTGGAAAGGGGCCACTGTGTTTTCCCCCTTTCTCCCCCTCCAGGTACCTAGGCCCTATATTTCTTTGTCCTTTGACATTTTGTATTTTGTGCCTTTTTATATTTCCCCAACCAGTATTGTTTGTTCTGCTGTTTGTGTTTTATATTTTGTTAACCTTGTCTTTTGTCAATGATTGTAAGTGTCTAACCTTTGTTGAATCCTGCCCCTTGGGGCATTGTAGTGTCCACTATACCCCCTGATTATGCCTGTTATGTTCCCAGTATTGTTTCCTCATTAAAAGGTATATGGTTAAGTCCCCAGTGGTGGTCTGGCTCTGCTCTATAGGGGGAGGAGAGTCCCTACACCTCCCACAGCGCTTGTGCACCTGCTCTGATCCCTTCAATTGGAGAGGGGGCACCTCTTGGAGTACCACCCGGGTTACATTAATACAATGATAGATTACATCATTCTGATACTTTACATTGCTGCTATAGGCCACTGGAGTCTTAAGAAACAAGGGCATCTCTGAGAAATCTAGACATTGGTGGGTTGGAGAAACCTATTTGAACTTTTGCAAATCCCCAGGAAGGAGCCTCTTAACCAAGGGGAAGGAGTTGTGATTCGAGGGACTAGACATCTGTGGGAAAGACTCTCGAGGGAAGACGGGGCTACAGTGAGACTGCCAGAAGCTCACTGGCTCAGAGCAAACTGGAGAGGAACCAGGAATTTAAAAACCTTGGAACTGCAGCTGTTTGGTGCTCAAGTAAAGCCTTACTTCCAGCCAAGATTCCTTCCCTCCCCTTGAGCTCTCCTTGCCCTTTTACACAACTGCTCCTCCCCTCCTAAGAGGCTGGTTGTACTTCAGTGAGAATGCCTACTCTCAGTCTGACCTCATGTCCCCTACCCCTCCAACCCAGCCTCCCCTAGCCAAACACCTTTCTCTTCTTCTCTTTCTTGTTGGCAGATCTCTACTGAAATTATCTTACTATAAAAATGTAAATACTTAAATCAAACACACTGAGGCATAAATATATATATTCACAAAACACAAAATGTTTCACATTTCAAGACTCAATTTTTTGAGAAGCTGGTATGGGAACCAATAAAGTTTGGGAACCTCCACCTTAAGAGAATGGGAATATTCTTTAATGTGGAATTTCTACATGCCTGCTTCCTACCAAGGCCTGGTCTTCACTACACAGTTTTGCTGGCAAAATGTGGGTCCCATATTCATCCATGTTTATGGCTCTCCTGTAATGGCAGAGCCCATTGCTCTGTTGGCAAAGCAAGGCCTGCTCTTCAAACAACAGAAGGTTTCTGCTTTGCTAGGAAAGTCACCAAAAGAAAATACATGTGTAGATTTTCTCCGTATTGTCTGTTGTCAGCTGTGACCCCTTAAAAGACAATGCCTTCCGGAGTGCACTTCTGACATCAGTACTGTAGTGGAGTCACAGGACTCCAGCAGGTGCTATATGGAGCTGCTCACAGCTGCACAAGTGAGGGGTGTGTGCACGTGTGTGTCAAAAGTGTCAAAAAGTGTCTTTCCCATTTAAAAAGGCATTTCCTTCACTATTTAACCTGGCCAGGAAAGGGAATGGCTTCAAACAGGATGGGTGAAAATGGAGCAAATAGGCCTCACTGTCCTTAATCTTCCCCAATCCCTGCCATTTTTCCAGTCTCTAATTCCCACCACTCATCCTTATTTATCAACTTCACTGAAGCTTCAAATCTTTTCATGCTGTATTCTCCACCATGCGTTCTCCAACTCCCATACAACCTGCATTGCTCCAACAGTTCCCAGCATACCCCCTTGCTATTCTGATTCCCCATATCCCTCAGATTTGAATAAAAAATTGTAGGAATCTAGAATTGTTCTGAACAGTTTGTATTAGGAAGCTGTGTATCAGCCATTCTTTGGCCAAATAACCCTGCTACTCCCTTTCCTTTGTTCGTACACAGTTCTATTAGTCAGGGTGATTACATGATTCCAACTGCTTAATGGGGTCTTTAATTTTCTCTTTAAAATATTGCCTAAATCAACCAATTTTGATCTTGGGCCAAAAACTGCCAAAAGGACTCCCTGTAGAACACACATCTTTTGAAAACTACCAAAGTTAGGGTTCAAACTCATAGAGGAGCTCAGGTCACTGAGCAGAGCATGTCTTCTCAGGCCATCTAGTCACTGTGACAACAAATTACCTGGAATCCCTTTGGCTGTTAAGGGGATGCCTAGCAATGATGCACATGCATGTAATTCTAACTCAACCCTGAGTAATATTTTTCAATATAACTCCCAAAGGGCACAGAGAGCTTTTAGTAGCTGTGGTAAATGTCAATCAAGTGAAATAATTTGGGGAAAGATTAGAGTCTAGTCTCAGTGTTCAAGAACACCAAGTGTTCACAAAAAAGCTAAAGCAGCTAGGTGCTTTTGTACATTCATGATTTTTAGGAGGGCTGCATTTGTACCTGGCTCCAGTGACCCCAAATTCGAACCATTAACCTCACCTCATATTCTCATGAGACAGAGAAAATTTTAAGACTCTTTTTATTAGGATGTGAATTTTAAACCTCTTATTAGAACAGTTATATTTTATACAATATGTAACCTTCAACCTTCGTTATAGCAGAGGTACTGTAACGAGCCAATTCTTTTGGGGAGCGGGCTCTATACTGCTAATAAATATAACATCTGTGTTTGTAGAGCATAGATTCTAGGGTCAGAAGAGACCTCAGTGGGCCATCTAGTCTGACCCCCTGCCCCTGGCAGGCAAGAAAAGGGTCACCAAACCTGGGATTACGTGATCCCAGCCACGTGCTTGTCCAGTCTCCTCTTGAAGACCCCCAAGGATGGGGCGAGCACCACCTCCCTTGGAAGCCCATTCCAGATCCTGGCAACCCTGACTGTGAAGAACTTTTTTCTAATGTTCAGTCTAAACCTACTCTCCAGTAGCTTATGGCCATTGTTCCTTGTTGTTCCTGGGGGTGTCCTGGTAAACAGATTGTCACCTACTTCAAGTTGCTCTCTCCTTATGAATTTTTACGCCACCACAAGGTGGGGGGCTAGACCGGGCTGTGCTCAGGGCAGGAGGCAGTGGCACTGAAAGGGGGAGTTGTGGGGGGGGGGCTACGGCAAATTTTGGGGTGGCTGCAGCCCCCTCCCAGCACTGCCTCTGCCTACTCCAAGTGCAGCCCAGCCCAGCCCCCACTTCTGGGAAGAGCCTGGTGCAGCCCTGGCGCCAGCCCACAGCAGCAGCCCACCACACCCTGCACAGATCCAGGGGCACACCCCCCACCCCATGCCTCCCAGGGTGTGTGTAGCAGCAGAAGCTGCACCCCTGGACAAGCCACTCATGCCAGCCCAGCCCC
Organism: Alligator sinensis; assembly: GCF_000455745.1. Lineage (NCBI taxonomy): Eukaryota > Metazoa > Chordata > Crocodylia > Alligatoridae > Alligator > Alligator sinensis. The sequence goes on along the minus strand of NW_005843262.1, from coordinate 183 downwards.
CACTTCTGGGAAGAGCCTGGTGCAGCCCTGGCGCCAGCCCACAGCAGCAGCCCACCACACCCTGCACAGATCCAGGGGCACACCCCCCACCCCATGCCTCCCAGGGTGTGTGTAGCAGCAGAAGCTGCACCCCTGGACAAGCCACTCATGGCTCCATCCCGCACCCCACCCCGGCTGGGCCGC
>NW_005843261.1:227763-239436 GCF_000455745.1 Alligator sinensis | reverse complement strand
CTGCCTCTGCACTGACAATAAGGGAGTTCCCAAGCCTGTAGGGCTGCTGCTGGTTCCTCTTCCCCGGGTGCAGTACCTTACACTTGTCGGTGTTGAAACCCATCCTGTTCTCATCCTCCCACCCCTGTAACCTGTCTAGGTCCGATTGCAGCCTATTCCTCTAGCATGCCCACTTCCCCCCACAACTTAGTGTCATCTGCGAATTTGAACAGGGTGCTTTTTACCCCCTTGTCTAAGTCGCTGACGGAGATGTTGAACAGTGCAGGCCTGAGGACCGAACCCAAATGGAAAGTACATGGGTGAGACCAAACAACAACTGCACACTGGAATGAATGCACACTGGAAATCTATCAAAGACAGAAATACCCAGTTACCTGTGGGGGCACAATTCTCACAAGAAAACCACTCTCCCTCCAGTCTCACAGTTCTAATCCTCAAAGAAAACTTACACAACACTTCCCAGAGACGAGCCTATGAACTCCACTTCATCAACCTCCTGGATACTAAAAATCATGGACTAAATATAGACATTGGATTTATGACACATTATAACCTGCCTGACATCTGACTCCCCAGGTATCTCTCCACTTTCATCCCCCTTCTCTCTCTTCCACCCCCCACCTGTCTCTCACCCATTGACTCCTCAATCTACATTTTCAATGACTGCCTGTCTTGTATCAATACCAGACCAGCCGCTGGCTTCTTTACTTTTCATTCCATCCAGGAAGAGCACTCACCAACTGCTGTAACTTCCTTAGCCTGACGAAGGGTTTTGAACCCGAAAGCTTGCTTAAAAATTGTTCTCCAACTATTAGTTGGTCTAATAAAAGATATCAGATTCAGCCAAAAAACCTTGTCTGCCAGATACAGAATGAGAACTTCAGTGGATGCCAAAAGAGCCAAGATATAGGAAAAGGAAAGTCTCATTACCTCCTTTGGGTAATCTTAGGTCTGCAAGACCAGGATCGCAGAAGGAAGGCAGTGTTAAGGGAGTCACTGGCTAAACTTGTTAGGGTTTTCTAATCTGTTATTCAAGTTGGGAAAGAGATGGGGGCACTGAGGGTATGCTGAATATGAAGAAAGTGAAAAGAGTTTGGATTGCTTTTAGTGTGTAGTTTTGAAAGGCCACTTAGCTTTTATCCCAACTCTTCCATTTATCACATTACAAACTTTTGCATTTCTCTGTCTCCATAATATAGACCATGCAGAGTGCTTGCTATAGTCAAACTGTCATATGGATTGCCAGTAACATATCTTAATGGGGCATTTCACCTTAGTTGTGCAGTCAGATAGAAAATGAAATTTACCATTAGTCATTATGATATAACACTAGTAGTCTTCTACTTATGCCAAATGTTGTCTAAGTAGTTGGTATTGATTCAATATTGCTTAGCAGAAAAAGGATTTCTAACATAACTTAATACATTTCAGATGATATTTATCTATTGCTATTTTCCAGCTATTTAGTTGTCAGATAAAATGGCTGTGCCATTCATATTTGCAAGTAAAATAATAGATAAATTCTGGTAGTCAAAGTATTTGGACTGTGGGGAGTAAAAAGGTATACTCCAAACATATTAATGATGTCAGCATCTTGGTTTTAATCATTATGTGATTTTTTTCAGTTATGAAATTAGAAACAAAAAAAGATTTTATTTCTTACCTGCTGGTACAGGATTTGGCGCTACAGTACATTATCTAGTGCTGTGACCTATATAATTTTAAATAATATTTGTGAATCTGGAATTGCAATATCTGAGCTGACTCTTGAGACAATGATACACAAAAACCGTTATGTTTGTACAGACTACTGTCATAAGACTTTTAAGAGCAAATTATTGAAAAGTATCATTCTTTGGAGACAGAGAGGAATTATGATTGCGTTGCAGTCTGATTCGTACTAAAACTGAAAGACTAAACATTCAAAGTCATTAGCCTTGATCAATAACTATGTAATAAACAAAATGAACAATATAATTTGTAAACAAGATGCAATGGACTTCAGTGATGGAATCCTACATTTAAAAAAAAGCAGTTTTATAGATCACACACACAGTGTGCTTGCATTTAAAAAAAATAGAGTTAGATTTTGATTTTAAAATTATATACAATACATATTACAGTCTTTGATCCTTTGGGAATTTAGTTCTGTGTATTAGGATGTTTGTATTACAAGCTCCTGAACCAAACAAATCTTTCAATCCTATTTATATCAGATGTCAGGAATAAAAGAATGATTTTGAGGACTCAATAAGGTACCGTGATGTCTGAGAAAATAGTAGTTTTAGCCCTGACATGGTTATATGTTGAAACAGATATTTGTTTACTGTTGCTGTGATAGCATGTTTGGACTCTTATGTGTTCTGCTGCTTTTTACACATATATTGTCTGTGACTCAATGCTGTTTTTCATTAGTGGTTATACCTGCCTATTTACTTTATTACTTAATTTTATATCTCTTTATTAATAGTTAAGGGGGAAATGACTTTTACTGTGTACTGTTACGTATATCTTTAATAAAAGTTTGATCTCAACCTGGTAACTAAAGATCTATAGGGTGTTCTTTGAGCCTTCTAAAATTTTGAATACAATGGTGCCCTCTGTTGTCTGAAAGTTAAAGCTTCAACATGCATATAATTTTTATAATTTTCAAGTTACCACTGGGTACTTTCTGCTGTGTAACACTGAGAACATATCAGTGTTTAATATCTGCCATATAATTCATTTTATGACTGTTCACTGCAGTGTTGACTATTAGTATTTTATGGAATAAGTATTTAGCAGTTCACAGTACCATATAGGATGAAATGTTGATAAGGTAAGTAAATAACATCTCCCCTCATTGTAGAGGTGGGGAAACAAAAGCTGACAAATTAAAAGCTTGGTTATCGTTCTCCCGGGGGTGGGGAGTGCCTAGAGTTATTAAACGTGTTAGGAATTGGTTGAGTGGTGACGAAGTATACTCTGATACACACAGTGAATTTAGCCAGTAACTCCCTTAACACTGCCTTCCTTATGTGATCCTGGTCTTGCAGACTTACAGTACACAAAATTCTGCTAAGCGAACTACAAAGCAATTTTTCTGTCCTTTGCAGGACTGGGAGATGGATTATACTGGGATCTATGGTGGGGTATAAGAAATTTCCTGGACCCTCTCTCCTCTGTAGCTAGTTCACCAGAGGAGGTCTAACTTAGTACTTGCCCATAGACATAGCATAAGAACTAGAGGATTCAAGGTTCGTAGGCCTGTGTTCAGGTCAAGCTGTACATTCTAACTGTGCCTCATACTGTATTGCGATCCAGAGGGAAATTCTAGAGCACTGAGTTTTCAATGTTAGTTGAATTGTACAAGGCCTAAAATTTTGGTCCACGTTCAAGTCCTAACTTGAGAAAAGAGTTGTGAATTGTTGTGTGGTAAGGAGGCAAAAAATCAGGTTACTTTGACAAACCGAGCACACTTTAATAGACTTTTAAGGTGCTGGTTGATAGTACAGGACTGTTTCTCTGTAATCAGGGTGACTAACATTCAAGCACTCTAAATGTAAATTAGTCAAGCTTCTTTATGCCCCTGTGTGGTCGTCAAGGATTGTTACATTACTCCCAGGGGGAAGGTTTGTGTCTATGTGATAATTCAAAGGCAAGTCTGAATAGGTTTGAGAGCATTTAAGCTCTTCTGCACACAAATTTTATCCCTGAGGCTCGCTACATCAAAATTTTAACTTTAGTTTGCATTCTAGCAGATGAAACAGTCTTAAATCCAGTTTATCTGGTCACTAGTGGATTTTTCAAGGGGGTCTACACATTGTCCAGCTACTAGTACAGGGAGCATAGCTAGGGAAAAACAGGTTTTGTTGAAGCACCAAAGGATATCAATCACTAATGGCCACTGACAGCCAACATAGGCTATGAAGTCATTTAGTCTGAGATGCTGTCAAGTTGGGCTTGGAAAGTACATCTGAGGGTTTTCTAATCTGTTGTAGACCAGAGCATTTACTTGTGAACTCTATGCCTCCATTAATATACTGCAAAAAAGTGCTTTTTTGTAACTTTCCTTACCCTCATCCCAAGAGTGCCAAGCAATGCATGCTGCCCTGCCTGAGGATCAGTTTGACACCCACTGATGAAATTGCTTTTTTTATCCCCTTCTTCTCACCTGCCCTTTAGCCTATCATCTAAATATTAAAAAAGAAAAAGATGAACCTTCAAACGATTACGGCACTCCTGCCTTAAATACTCAGCTCCTCTCCACTCCAAAGATAACTTCAGTCATGAGCCATCATGATATATGGTCTCAACAGGGGAAGTGGAGAAAAGGGAAGCTAGAATAAATGGCTTAGCTTACCACATCAAGTGATGCTGTAGTTTTGCTGTTGTGGCAGAAGACCAAACAGTAGGGAAGCAGTAGGTGGAGCTAGGGGGATCTGGCTGCATTGATACCATGTATGCATAGAAAATTTGTGCTGGTCCAAGTACACAAAATAGAAATAGGAGTGCCAATAAAAGCACGCGTGAGTGAAAACTGGGCTTTCCAGAGTGGCAGTAATCCTCTACCAGGGCTTAGAGTTTACTTATGGCCTTGTCTATAAAAATCCTATTGTTCCTTAATAATTAAGATTTTCATCAAAATCAAGCAAATGGTATCAAGTGCTCTGCTGCTTAGACTAATCCATTCTCCCTCAAACCTCTGATATCAATTGCCAGATAAATGCACCAAAATTAACTAGCCCTATTACACAAGTCCCCACAGAATATAGGTTTTTGCATCCACAAAAGCACTCTCTTTCTCTCTCTCTCTCTGTTTTTTTTAAAGGAAGTTACCCATCTTGGGTAATACATATTGAAAAACTGAAAGCATAAATTTAATTTGTTGTGGGGGGGGAGACCTTTACCCTAAAATAGCCAAGTGCTAAAAATAACAGCTTTAGCAGGTAGGCTAGGTAACCCAGTAGGCCATTTATGATGGGGGGTGGTTTTACTGTTCAGATTTTCCTTTCCTTGGCTTTGGTTTGTGCTAAAATTAAGAGCTGGAATGGAAACACTTTTTTTCCAGGACTACATTGCTTTAAAGACCATATTACCAAAATATACAGGATATTAAGCAGCTGAGAGAAAGGCATGGAACAACGGCTTTGATTTATTTTAATTTGGATGGACTAAAAGCCATAGAAAACTGGAGCTATAATTATGTTCTAGCTACAAAATGACCACTTGATGGCACTATTGTTCCTTATTACAAAAGATTCACTTAGGAGTATTTTTATTGAAGAGACAATTTTTTCCTTTAAAGAAATAGATAAGAGCTGTTTAAACTTTTGGGGCATTTTAGAAACAGTTTCCACACATGAATCAAAACAGGAACATGAAAGATATTTTAAATGGTTAAAATATTATGGAGATTTATCATTCTGGACCAGCTTCTTTAGGTCATGGTTTTTCATCTTTCTTTAACGTGGAAAATGTGTAAAACAGAGAAATGTCTCTAAATTCATTTTCAAGTATTCACACAGTCTCAGTTAATCGGTGGAATACTAATACTGGACAACCATGTTTTGTATGGAAATACTTCATCAAAAGTTAAAGGTTAAGGATTCATTTTTATACGATACAGTCTACAAGAATTAATGCATAATTGTTACCTGCTAATTCAGAAAAATGGATGATGGATTAGATGCTCCAAGATCAAGAGGCATGGCAGAGAAGATAGATAGTATGGTTGGTAAAAAAAAAAAAATCTTTTTGTGTGAATCTGTCATTAGTATTTTTCTTTTCCTGACAAACTCTTTCCACGTTTCCTGTTCTGTTGAGTATATAAGTGAGGGCAGTTCACTACAGAACAATAAATCTATATTGCCTGCATGAATGAAAGATATAGTTCAGCTTTTAGGATAACAGGGACTTGACCACCAGATTACAATGTCAGAATCAGTATAATTTCTATTTGATATTGCTCTGAAGAAGATGTTCAGTATGTTTTTGATATTCCAGTGTGGAATCATGTTGTATACTGGCATTAGCCAATTTGTCCAACTAGAATAGATATTTCTTGAACAAACGATGGTTTTCCTGCCATGGTTCCCCTGTTTTACGTGTGGCAGGATAGAGTGTTAGATCTATGTTGGGTCAGGGTTAATGATAGTCTTATGTAGAGTTTAGATTATGGATTGTATATGATGGTTTGGATAGGGATGATTCTGCCTCAGGCAGAGGGTTAGACTAGGTGACCTCTGGAAGTCTCTTCCAGCCCTACTTCTCTATAACTGAAAAGTTATTTTTCCCAAGGTATCACTTCAAAATAGTTCTGGGAAATGGCAAGAAATGAGTTATTGGAGAAGCATTCCCTTTCTGAGAGGAGGAAAAAATTGAACACCCGGATAGACTGGAATTTTCTCATGTTAACTGCACTTTCGAATCCCCATCTGTCCTAGGTGCATGTACCTGGGTAAAGTAGAAATCAAAGCACTGAAAGGAAATATGGACCAAATGGAAGTACTTTAAGGTGGATAAAAACCTGTTTGGGTCATTGTGTTCTAAAGTAGTCATCAAACGGCTCAATGTCTAGTTGGGAGGAGATATCAAGTGGGATTCCCCAGGGGTCTGTCCTAAGTCTGATATTGTTCAGTATCTTTGTTAATGATTTGAATGATGGGATCAAGTGTACACTTAGCATATTTGCAGACAGTACTAAGTTGGGTGGAGTTGCAAATACTCCGGAGAGTAGTGCTGGGATCCAGAATGACTTGAATAGGTTGGAGAAATGGTCCACAACCAATCAGATGAGATTCAGCTAGGACAAGTGCAAAGTCTTGCTTTTGGGATAGAATAATACAACCTTAGGAATCACTGGCTAGAGTACAGGACTGCAGAGAAGGACCCAGGGGTTACAGCAGACCATAAGCTAAACATGACCTAACAGTGTGTTCTTGCTGCAAAAAAAGTCAACAGCATTTTGGGTTATATTAACAGGAGTGGCACTTGCAAATCCAGAGAAGTAAGTCTTCCTCTCTCTCCAACATTGAGGAGGCCTCACCTGGAGTGCTGTGTCCAGTTTTGGGCCCCGTTCTTCAAAAAGGATGTGGACAGTTTGGAACAAGATCACCACCGAGCAGAAAACAATGATTACAGGTCTGGGAAGCAAGATGTAGGAGGAAAGAACTAGGGTTATTTAGCTTGGAGAAGAGAAGAGTGGTGGAAGGAATAGGAACAATGGCCTTAATCTGCAGCAGGGAAAATTTAGGTTGGAGATTAGGAAGGACTTCCTGCCTTTGTGAGTGGTCAAGCACTGGAACAGGCTAGCTAGAGTAGTTGTGGCATCTCCCTTCTTGGAAGTTTTCAAGAGCAGGTTAGACAGACACTTGGTTTAGTCAGGGATGATCCTGCTTTGAACAGGGGGTTGAACTAGCTGACCTTGCAAGGTCCATTCCAGCCCTACTTTCCTATGAACCTATGATTCCCAAGTCATTATGGCAGTAACTTTCTATTTATCTTGTCTACCTTTCATTACTATAATGACTGCCTCGCCTGGCTGCATTTATTCCCACAACCCTGGTGTGAGATAAATAGAAAAGTACCATTAGCTGAATGTTACAGGAGGGAATCAAGACACAAGAAGCTGAATGATTCACCCAACGTGACACTGGAAGAGTCCTAGCCTAGCACTTCAATGACTCATTCTGAAGTTCTGTGTTACCCTCCACTTCCAGCCCCAATGACTGACTTATTAGAGTAGGCGCAATTGTTTGTACCCAGAGTGACCATCCAGAAAGGCAGTTGTTCACTGTCTCCTATTTTTAGTACATATGTTTCTCCCCTGCCTTAGTTTCTTAGGAAGCATGAGAAGAGTTAATGTAGCTACAGAGAGTAGGGGAAAGTATCAAGCTGCCTTTCATTCCTACCTCTAGTTTTCTGTCTCATGACTCACTGATTTGAGAGCCCTGTAGGATGACCTAGTCAGAAATCCCTTCTTCCTACTTCCTAGCCCTTATCACGCTCAAAAAAATTATTGAAAATTTCATCAGAATTCTAGAACTCCAAACTTTTTGATGAAACAAACAAACAAAAAATCCTCATAAGAGCCTAAATTAACTGTAAAACATTCCTTTAATCAAAAAGCAATTTCCTTTAACCATATTTTTTTAATTTGCAAAATGGTGCCATACATGGACTATTAATTAATAACTCTCAGTTTTATTAACTGTTAGAAAGGGAATTTCAAGAAGGAGTACTGGAGTCCAATTAAAAGTGTTAGATCATTAGCTTTCTCCACTATAATACAATGACAGATTTATTAGCAGTTCTGTTATCTAATACCCATTTGCAAATTTGGAGCAGGCAGCAGAGCGGGGACAGTAATGGTCAGTGTTTTGACCCGTTCCCTCAATATACCAGCCAGTCAAGTGGGGCAGGGACCACGGGGGGAGGCAGTGGGGGATCTGGGTAGCAAGGTGCCAGGGTGGGGACACTTGTTTTTCTTGCCACTCCCCTTCTGCCCCTGCCCTCACTTCTGCTTTCCTTGCCGCTTGCCCCCCTGTTGCTGATTTCCATGCAGCGCAGTAGAAGGGATCAATTTTAAACAACCTCTGAATAATTAGGTTCTATATATGGAAAATTTTAACATTTATTATTTTCTATGTATGAACCTAGTTATTGGGGAATCATCTTAAATTCAAAGTTGTCTTGGATTGGAGCAAATACGGGATGCTCTATGTTGCACTATAACTGCTAAGTAGCTAAGGATGGTCTTAGCTGGTGAATGGAGGTTTTGCCATACTGAACAGTGTAGAACCTATTTATATTGACTGCTATACTGGCTGCCGTTGCTGGGAATATAGCTAGGTGAGACAGACTCACTGAGGTGATTCAAAGAAGGTAGAGCTACTCAACAGCTATACTTTGCCTCTGTCTCCGCAGAAAAATTAAGCTGTAGCCAGACACCTGCTAAGGATTATTTGGATAAGGAAAGGGGCAAGCTGAAGGATGAGATAATAAGGGACTGTTGGATAGCTTTGATGAGTCTGAATGAATTGAAATCAGCAGGACTAGATGAACTTCATCCCAGGCAGTAGAGATCTCAGAACCCTTGGCAATGATCTTCATGAAGTCATGGGAGATGGGCCCAGGTACCAGAGGACTAGAAAAGGGTCAATATAATGCTCCTCTTTTAAAAAAAAGGCAACAAAGGAGGATCTGGGAAACTATAGACCAGTTAGCCTCACCACAATACCTGGGAAGCTACTAGAGCAGCCAGCATGGATTTACTAAGAACAAATAGTGTCAGACAAACTTGATCACCTTCTTTGACGAAGTAACTGTTTGGGTGGATGAAGGGAATCCTGCGAATGTAGCATGTCTGGTAGGCCTGTGTGAAGCAGCATTCGATTCGGATTTGGATTCAGCCGATTCAAGGGAGAGTGATTCAATTCAGTGATTTGAATCACTGTCCCTATTTGATTTGGTTGATTCAAATTCAGAGATTCGGCTGCCAAACTGGCTACCAAAGCTTCGGACAGCCCTAACAGATAGGATACGTTCCCAGGGAGGGAGTGAGGCTGGGACTAGGGTAGGGGTGGGGGGAGGGGTTCTGTTTCCAGGTGCTGCACCATACTCCGCCTGTCCCCCTGTGCTTGGGCTCCGCCTGTCCCCACTCACCCTAGCTCCTGGGCTGCACTGTGCTGTGGTGTTGGCTGCTTCTGGGCTGCTGAAGCAGGGGCTTGGGGGAGTGGCAGCAAGTGGAGCCCTGGGCGACGCAGGACATGGTGCAGCTTGTCCACACTCACCCTATCCCCCACCTCAGAGACCCCAGGAGCAACCGGAGTCAGCTGCAATGGGAACTGTCAGTAGGTGCAGAGGAAACATGCCTCTTGCTCCTTCCTCCATGCTCCCCAGGAGCCTGAGAGGCTGTGCTGGGCTCTTTCCAGGGATGCATTCCCTCAGATCTGTGCGCGGGATGACAGCAGGCTGCTGCTGCAGGCTGGGGCTGGTGGCAACATAAGACTGAGTCTTCCCGCTACTCGGGGCAGGTATGCTGAGCACTGGGAACAGCCCAGTACCACCAGTGGCCCCAGCCTGCAGTGGCAGCCTGTTGCCATCCACAGCAGGCAGCCACTGCAGGATGGGGCAGGTTGCGACACTGGGCTTGGTGTGCCCACCTCAAGCACCAGGAAGAATCAGCCTGGTTCTGCTGCCAGCCCTAGCTGCAGCAGCAGCCTGCTGTAATCCTGCGTGCAGATCCAGGGGCACACGCTCCCTGGGAAGAGCCTGACACAGCTCCCCAGCCTCTGCCCTCCCAGGGGGTGCAGAGTAGCAAGAGGCGTGCCCTGCTCTCCCCCACACCAACTGACAGTTCCCATTGCAGCTGGTGCTGGTTGCTCTTGGGGCCACTGCAGCAGGTCCTAGGAAAAGTGCGAACAAACTACACTGTGTCCTGCACCACCTGGGGCTCCGCTTGCTCCCGTTCCCCCCAGCCCCTGCTGCAGCGGCCCCAGAAGTGACCGGTGCCAGTTGCAATGAAAACTTAGTGGATGTAGGGGAGGAAGCGGGGTGAAGTGCATCTCTTCCTGCTCCACACCCCCCATGAGGGCTGCAGGCTGGAGGGCTGTGTCAGACTCTTCCCAGGAGTGTGTGACCCCCAGATCTGCAAGCAGGATGACAGCAGGCTGCTGCTGTGGGCTGGGGCTGGTGGCAGCACCAGGCTGATTCTTCCCAGTGCTCGGGGTGGGCGCACCGATCACAGGAAACAGGAACAGCCCAGTCCCACCACCTGCCCCAGCCTGCAGTGGCAGCCTGCTGTTATTCTGAAATCAGATCCAGGGGCACACGCTGCCCAGGGATAGCCCAGCACAGCTGCCAGCCCACAGCCCTCCTGGGGGGTGTGGAGCAGCAAGAGGTGTGCCCTGCTCCCCCTGCCACCACTGATAGTTCCTGTTGCAGCTGGCACTGATCGCTCCCGGGGCCACTGCAGCAGGGGCTAGGGCGAGTGTGGACAAGCTGCACTGCATCCCTAGTCGCAGCCGCACTCTCTCCCTCCCTCACCACCTTGGGAATCTATCTGTATTTGTTACATTATAAAGTAGGTTTGCTTTATGCAACTGAAACCACCTGTACAGCCTATGGGCGAATTTCCGAATCGGCCCTGAATCACTCAAAAATTGATTCGGAGGTTTCCATTAAGATTTGGACCTCTTAATGGGTCTCCTGATTTGATTTGGATTCAGAGATTTGGCCCCCAAATTGGGTCAAGTCTCCTCTGAATCGAATTGGCTACTGAAGCTTTGCACAGCCCTAAAGTCTGGACTTCAGCAAGGCTTTTGACAAGGTCCCACATGACCTTCTCATAAATTGGAGAAATGTGATCTTGAAACTAAACTACTATAACCAAAACTGCTGTAAGATAGGTAGATAAGTGGCTTGATAGCACAAGCAAAGGGTAATTCTTAATGGAAATTCAGAATGGTAGGAAGGTTCAAATGGAGTCCTACAGCCTAGCCAATCCTGAGTAGAAAGGCACTATTATTTCCCGTGTCTTGCGTCTAATACCCCTATTGATGCATCTCAAAACCATTTGCCTTTTGTGCAGCTGCAGACTCATATTGATCCTTCATCTGATCCCAGAGCCTTCTCCATAGTGCTGCCATCCAGCCAGGTATGTTTAAATCTGTTAGAGATCTGGAATCCATG
>NW_005843261.1:225382-227732 GCF_000455745.1 Alligator sinensis | reverse complement strand
TTCCTGCTATTAGGAATAAACTTTGTTGGAGGCATGATGTTCTTTCACTTGTACAAGAATATTTTTGGTATTGCTTGAAGGAACTATTGTAACTGGGCAGAGTGATCCAAAGGTCCCTGTGATCTCATGAAGTCTGGCAAAGTTCCAAGTGTTTAAAGCTTTCAGGAAAGATTTTTTTGTTTGATTCGTATTCCAGTTAGATAACTAGCACATAAAGAGAACCTGTGTCGGTTTATAGCGAAGACAGACATATTAACAAATCGGACACGAAAAGCAATTGGTGAAGAGAAGTAAACGATTTTCCTTTTGGGCCAGGAGAGTCCCTGGTGCATGCCATGTCATAACATTTTCCTATAACATACCACCAGTGGCGATTTAATAATCTTATCTTATGCTTTCTGGGTAGATTCAGTGGTGCAGGCACACAGTTACATTCATTGCACTAAGGCTTGGCAGAATTCAATTTTTATTTTTAAATAATTTTAATAGATAATACTATATTTATTTTGAAGCATTTATTTTGATCGCTGTCAATTTAAATTTTCAGGATTCTGTGACGTTAGGGGTGTGAGGGGCAGGCAATTTATTAATGACAGTATATTGATAAAAGCCTTATAAAATCACATGTCAAAATGTAGAAAGTAAATATCCATAAATCGATAAATCATACCTGCTTCAAATCATTCTGTTCATTTGGTAGTACATTCATAAAAAAGTGACAAATTAAAATATATATTTAAAAAAATCTTGGGGCTTGTTACAGTTACTGAAATGCATAATTTACAGACCAATCCAGAAAGCTCTCCAAATCTGAGTTTGTCTTTTTTGTAGTACAAAACACTGAGCTGTCCAAATCGGTCGTCAGAGAGGTGCATACGATGCTTGTCTTGAACTTTTCTGAACAACCTGAATGATCTTTCCACAGACACTGAAGTTACTGGCACTGGGAGTACACATAATACCACACTGGACATGACAGGCAGTGACTGAGTCTCTCTTTTCAAGTAAACAAGTGCTGTTATGTTGTTATCACAGTGCTTCATGTGCCATGCACAAGTCAAAAGTCATGCTTGAACTCTTCTGCCTTGCAAAGGAAAATGCAAAGAATATTTTCATAGTCACTGTAATTGTGTGACATCTGAGCCTTGATAAATAGGTCAAGCACTTTACAGTTGGCCAAGAAAGTTCCCAATCCATGGAATCTGTCTAACGATGTTCTGGGCAAATGCAAGCTGCTGGTGCATATTTGCGAAGCACAGCCAATACATTGTTTGAACTCCAGGCCTGCATTCATTGGAATTGCTTCAAAGCACAACGAATGTACCAGATTATGAGGAAAATCCACTGCTGTTTCCTTCGATTGTCTCAGTCTTCCCAAGCAGGCTTCCATCACAGCCTGTGTTGTCTTTGTTTGGCTTTCTTTTAATTTCAAATGAGTTTTACTGTTCAAATGTTCAGTAATGTGATTTGCCTGTTGTGTGACTTCTGTCTTACAAACTATGCAGTGCAAAATCTCCTCATCTCCCTTGCCAGTCTGTTAAACTGTATTTAATTCTAGGTCAGGGTATTCACTGCAGCAATCCTCTGTACATTTTCTTTTGTTATCCAATATTGAAATGAGACCAAAAAACCCAAAAAACCTATTATACTGCAGTTTAACCACCCATCATGACAAATGTAACTACTATAGGACTGCCACTAAATGAACAGCAGAGCTGCCATAAGTCCTGGCCCTGCTCACCCATAGCACCATCGTCCACTTTGTTGCTTCCTCTTCCTTTGTTCCCAGTTCCCTGGAGTTTCTGGGAGTTGCAGCCCAAACTACAGTCAGCACGAATCTGTAGCACTGCTCCCCCTGTTGTCACACACTCCATCAGCCATCATTTTTCTTATGTGAGTGTGAGATTAAATTGATGTTGATCAATGTTTATTGATTAAAATACATTGAATTCTGCCACACCTAACTATACTGTACCCGCAGCTTGGCAGACATTTTTATCTCACTCCTAGCAGGAGTGGCAAGCCACTTGTGTTAACAGGCAGAGAAAAACATGTTAACTCTATGAAGTTCTTTACTTGTAAGTCTATTCCATGATGCTTTTTGCCTCACTGTTTTGCCTCACTGATGTTCTGCTGCCTTTTTGTTTTTGTTTTTGTAGTGTGAGACTTGATAATGAAAGACACTAGCTCTGAGTAATTATGAAAAAAAAGCACTAGTCTCCCAGGTTACTAAGCCACCAAGACTCAGAATACCACCTCTATAATGCCACTGTCATAGATTCATAGACGTTAGGGTCGGAAGGGACCTCAATAGATCATCGAGTCCGACCCCCTGCATAAGCAGGAAAGA
>NW_005843261.1:224043-224741 GCF_000455745.1 Alligator sinensis | reverse complement strand
GCTTTTTTTGTTAACCATGAAGTCTTGCCTTGTTGTAATAAGTATAAAAGATCACCTCACCCTTAGGGGGGTGCAAACTTGGACAGAGTACATTTCACTCCCTCGTCCAAGTCACTGATGAAGACATTAAAGAGTATCGGTCCAAGGACCGAAGCCTGTGTGACCCCACTTCCCACACCCTTCCAGGTCGAAACCGACCCATCCACCACGGCTCTCTGGGTGCGACCCTCCAGCCAATTCGCCACCCACCGGACTGTGTAGTCATCCAAGTCACAGCCTCTTAACTTGTTCACCAGTATGGGGTGGGATACTGTATCGAAGGCCTTCCTGAAGTCTAAGTATACGACATCCACCCCTCCTCCTGTGTCCAGGCGTTTCGTAACCTGGTCATAAAAAGAGACTAGATTGGTCAGGCACGATCTGCCTGCCACGAACCCGTGCTGGTTTCCCCTCAGCATAATTTGTCCTGCCGGGCTCTCACAAATGTGAGCCTTGATAATTTTTTCAAAGACTTTGCCAAGGATGGAGGTGAGACTGACTGGCCTATAGTTGCCCGGGTCCTCCTTCCTCCCCTTTTTGAAAATGGGGACCACGTTGGCCCTTTTCCAGTCCTCCGGGACTTGGCCCGTGCGCCACGAGCTTTCAAATATTCCCGTCAGTGGCTCTGCAATGATGTCGGCCAGTGCCTTCAGCACCCT
>NW_005843261.1:213507-223693 GCF_000455745.1 Alligator sinensis | reverse complement strand
GCAGAGGAGGTATATTCATCTTTGGTGATCTCTCCCTGTTTCCACTTTTTATGTGCTCCCCTTTTGTCCCTTAGGCTGCCCTGGATTTCTCTGTTCAGCCAGGGAAGCCTCCTGGCCCCTTTCCCCCATCAAATTTGACATTTGATGTCAAATTCAATTGATTATAAATTCAGTTGAAATATGTAAAATGTATGAATAATTATGGCAGTAAGCATATTTAAAGGCCTGGTCTTGCTTATTTGATGACTTCAATAGAAACAAAATCATTCCTAAACAATCCTAAATAACTAGGAGTTGAGGTAGATGTCATCTACTTGGATTTTAAGAAGACCTTTGATACGGTATCTTATCCTATTCTCATAAACAACCCGAGTGGCTGTGACATGGATGTTTACATGGTCAGGTGGGTGGCAAATTGGCTTATGGGTTGCACTCAGAGAGTGGTGGTGGACAGGCCAGTATTGACTTGGAAAGATGTGGGCAGGGGGGTCCCCCAGGGCTTGGTCCTTGGACCCATGCTATTCAATGTCTTCATCAGCGGCTTGGGTGAGGGGGTGGAGAGCACTCTGTCCCAATTTGCAGATGACACAAAATTATGGGGTAAACATTGGTGCGAAGGGATAGAATCAGTGGACAGGTTGGAAAAGTGGGCAGAAAAAAATAGGATGTAGTTCAGCAAAGACAAGTTTAAAGTGCTGCATCTAGGGAGAAGGAATCACCAACACACCTATAGGCTAGGGGATGACCTTCTCAGCAGCACAGCAGCAGAAAGTGATCTCAGAATCATAGTTGACTTGAAGATGAATATGAGCCATCAGTATGATGAAGTAAACAGTAAAGCTAACCACACTCTATCATGAATTAGCAGGTGCATCACGAACAGGTCCAGTGAAGTGATACTTCCCCTCTATACGGCATTGGTCAAGCTGCAGTTGGAGTACTGCATCCAGTTCTGGGCACCGCACTTCAAGAGGGATGTGAATAACCTTGACAGGATCCAGAGGAGGACCACTCATATAGTTAGGGGCCTGTAGGTAAGCCCTACAAGGAAAGACTGAGGGACCTGGATCTCTTCAGCCTCGACAAGAAAAGGCTGAGAGGGGACCTTGTGGCTGTTTACATATTAATTGTGGGTGGGGTAGGGAGCAGAAAGAAATTGGAGATGCTCTGTTTACCAGGACACCCCTTGGAATAACCAGGAACAACAGCCACAAAGTGATAGGCAGCAGATTTAGGTTAGACATCAGGAAGAACTTCTTTACGGTAAGGGCTGCCAGAATTTGGAATGGGCTTCCAAGGGAGGTGGTGCTCGCTGCTGCCTTGGGGGTCTTTAAGAGGAGACTGGACAAGCACCTGGCTGGGGTCATATCACCCCAGCGCTCTTTCCTGCCCGGGGCAGGGGGTTGGACTCAATGATCTATTGAGGTCCCTTCCAGCCCTAACAATTAGGGAACTATGAAACTAGATGGTCTTGGGCAGAATCTCTTTGACCAACCAGCATTACATTTTTGCCTACCTTTTATTGAAGAACAGAAAGGTATTCCTTTAAGGTATAACTAGCAAATTTGCCAGCCCATGTATAACATTCAGCCTTTTTTTTTTCAATTCTGGTGTTTGGGACTACAATCAAGATTGTGGGATCTTGCCCATGTTACTTTAATCCAGTCATGTCAATCATAGGCATTATTGAACATGACATATAGGCTAGATAAAGACATTCCAAAAGCTCAAGGCTGAATCAATGTAAGTTGCATGTTTTCTGGAAGCAGCATAGTTTAGATCAGTAGCGAACAGAACAAACATTCACCCTTTGGTGGGGTGGAAAAATTAGACTGGGTTCTTCCTTGTTTAAACCAGTCTATGTATCAAACTTCTGTGACTGGTTTTGTGTGCTGAACTTCTGTTCTGTTTTGGGTACAGACCAGTTTCTGATCACTTACGGTGGTAAAAGTTGGGAGCTGAGGGAGTGAGAGGAGAATAAGTGGGCACACGTAGGGGCTCTCACCACACGTGTGCCCCCCTGCAACTTACCAGTGGCGATGGAGGCTGAGGACCAGTGGTGGGGGCAGCAGCAGCTGGTCCCCTGAAGGTAGGTGGGGCAGGAGCCAGTGCAGCTGCAGAGGATCTGGAGGGGAAGCCCCGGGATTCTTCTTTGCTGAGCTGGGCAGGGAGCTGTGCTCCTGAGCTGCGTGCGTGAACAGAGCACACAAACAGGCGCACTCTGTAAGGCCGCATCGGTGTTTGCGCTGGCATTCATGCAGGCGGAAGCAGGCAGGACAGTGAGAGAGTCTTCCTCAGGAAGGAGGAGGCTCCACCAACAAGGAGAGAGGTAAAGACTATCTACGAGCCATGGTGAGGACTCGTAGCACTGCCAGGGGCCCTGCCCAATGGTGCTGCCCTTTTGGGGCTCCTCTGAGGCTGCCACCCAGACAGAGCCCTTGGGGGGCCTGGTGACCACCTGCCCCCCTGATCTGTGTGGGCAGCTGGGTGGAGTCCCTGAGGGTGGCGCTGAGGTCTGGTGACTCCCCAGCCTGCCCATCTTGTGAGCGTCTTTAGGCTCTGCAGGGGCAGGTGGCAGAGCTCCAGGCCGAGGTGAGCATGTTGCGAGGGATCCAGGTGACGGAGGATGAAATTGATTTGTATCTCCATTCTCTGCAGGGCCAGGAATCCACTGGAGGGATCCCGTGCGCAAAACATTCAACTAATTGGTGGCAGCAGGTTCCTGTCAAGGCCAGGGCAGCTCATACAACTGCTGTGCCTGCTCCCCAGGCACCCCTCGGGAACAGGTATGTGGCCCTGGCTCCCCTGGAGGAGAAGGCAGAAGAGCAGATCCCCAGAGTCATTGATGCTGCTCGACCTACAACATGGGCTGAGAAGAGGCAGACCCTAAGGAGGAGGAGACGTAAAGTTCTGGTCATCGGGGACTCCATCCTGAGGGGAACCAATGGTCCAATCTGTCGCTCTGAGTTCTGGTCATGGCAGGTCTGCTGTATGCCCGGAGTGAGGATTCGGGACATCACGGAGACCATCCCGAAAATCATCAAGCGCTCTGACTACTACCCACTGGTTGTGGTCCATGTGGGAACAAATGATGTATCCAAGGGCAAGCCAGAGAACATCATGGAAGACTACAAGGCCTTGGGACACCAACTCAAGAAGATGGGAGCTCAAGTTGTATTTTCCTCCATTCTCCCGGTAAGTGGATGTGGTAGGCGTCATGAGTGAGGCCTACACTGATGTAGTTAACAGGCAACTTCGGAGCTGGTGCTACGAGGCGGGCTTCGGGTTTTTTGACAATGACCCATATTTCTGTACAGAGGGCATGCTGGGGTGGGATGGGCTTCATCTCTCCCCTAAGGGCAAACGTATTTTTTCTTCTAGGTTGGCTGATCTTATATGGTGGACTTTAAACTAGCTTCGCCGGGGGAAGGGGCTGCTCCGAGTGGAGAAGATGCTTCGCCAGCATGTAGGGTGACAAAAGAAAGGGACGCCCAGGTAAGCAGGGGGCCACAACAGTCCTGGGAGTACGGGGGAGGTGCGTGCACCCTCAGGAGGCCTCAAGTGCCTCTACATCAATGCTCATAGTATGGGGAGCAAGCAGGAGGAACTGTGCCTCCTGATTGCGAGTAAGAGTCCAGGCTTAGTGGGGCTCACAGAAACCTGGTGGGACCCTACCCACGACTGGGCAGTGGGCATTCAGGAATACATCCTATATAGAAGGGACAGGAGAGAGAGGAAAGGCAGGGGGGCACGCTCTATGTCAAAGAGCAACTCACATCATCACGGATTAGCTTCGGGTTAGAGGAGGGTCAGGCGGAGACACTGTGGATCAAACTACAAAGGGGGTGTGGCAAAAGGGACCTTACGGTGGGTGTCTACTATAGCCCACCCAACCAGGGGGAAGAGCTGGACTGGGACTTCTCCCGTCAGCTTATGGAGGTGGTTAGATCAAGGAATGTCATTGCCATGGGTGACCTAAACTACACAGACATTTGCTGGGAGGAGCAGACAGCCAGGTTCCTGGCTGTATTATAGGACCTTCACCTTATCCAGGAGGTGCACAGCCCCACTAGGGGTAACGCCTTGCTGGACCTAGTCCTGGGCACGGGGGATGACCTGGTGAAGGGACTGCAGGTCATTGACCACCTGGGCAATAGCGATCATCACCTGCCGGAATTCACTATCCAACGCAGGGTGTCAAGGGCTTATAGCAAAACTAACGCCCTTGACTTCAGAAGGGCCAACTTCAATGAGCTTAGGAGAATACTGGGGGAGGAACTGAGGGCCCAGAAGGTAGAGGAGATGAGAGTCCACGAGGGATGGTCGTACCTTAAGGGGGCGATCTTCCAAGCCCAAAGGGTAACAGTCCTCGGCCCATGAGTGTAGGAGAGCTATTAGGAAGGCCAAAGCAGAGATGGAACTCAGGCTAGCATCCAGGATTAAGGACAACAAAAAGTCCTTTTTCAAGTATACTGGGAACAAAAAGAGACCACCAGGCAATGTAGGGCCCCTGCAAGACTCAAATGGTAACTTTATGGCTATGCCAGACGAGAGAGCCAATATTTTTAATAGTTTCTTTTGCCTCTGTTTTCTTGAACAGGGACCAGGACATCACTCCTGCCAGAGGTATGGACAATCTCAGGGATAGGTCTGAGAGGCCTTTGGTCAGTGCAGAGGTAGTTAGGGATTTTCTGGAAGGGCTGGACATTTTTAAATCTGCAGGTCCAGAAGCCCTCCATCCAAGGGTGTTGAGGGAACTGGCAGGGGTCATCGCAGAGCCCTTGGCCCGGCTGTATGAGCATTTGTGGTCATCTGGTCAGGTGCTGGGGGATTGGAAACTGGCTAATGTGGTCCCCATTTTTACGAAAGGGAGGAAGGAGGACCCAAGTAACTATAGGCCTGTAAGTCTCACCTCGGTGCTCGGGAAAATCTTGGAGAAAATCATCAAGGAGCATATCTCTGGGGGGCCAGCAGGGGAGATCATGCTCAGGGGCAACCAGCATGGGTTCATCAAAGGCAGGTCCTGCCTGACCAACCTGATTGTCTTTTATGACCAGGTAACTAAATCCTTGGATGATGGTGTCACCATGGACGTAGTCTTTCTAGACTTTAAGAAGGCTTTTGACACTGTTTCTCACCCTATTCTCATTAATAAATTAAGTGACTGTGGCATCAATGCCTACACAGGTGGATGAGTAAAAAACTGGTTGATAGGGCACACCCAGAGAGTAGTGGTGGATGGGTTGTACTCAGCCTGGCGAGATGTGAGCAGTGGGGTCCCCCAGGGCTCAGTCCTCAGGCCCGCAATGTTTATCACCTTCATCAGCGACTTGGACGAGGGGGTTGAAAGCACAGTGTACAAGTTTACTGATAACACTAAGATGTGGGGAAAGGTGGGTACACTTGAAGGGAGAGAGAAGCTGCAAGTAGATTTAGACAGGCTACAAAAGTGGACAGATGAGTATAGGATGGGTTTCAATGTAGATAAATGCAGGGTGCTGCACCTTGGGAGAAGGAACCCACAGCATACATACAGGCTGGGGAGTTCCCCTCTTGAAAGCACAGAGGCAGAAAGGGATCTCGGAGTCATTATTGACTCCAAGATGAACATGAGCTGCCAATGCCAGACTGCAGCCAGCAAGGCCAGCCATACCTTGTCATGCATCCAAAGGTGCATCTCAAGCTGGTCCAGAGAGGTGATGCTCCCCCTCTATGCGACTTTGGTCAGGCCACAATCGGAGTACTGGGCGCTGCACTTTAAAAAGGATGTCGCCAGCTTGGAGAGAGTTCAGAGGAGGGCCACCTGCTTGGTGAGAGGGCAGCAGGACAGGCCCTATGAGGAGAGACTGAGGGACCTGAACCTGTTCAGCCTTGGAAAGAAGAGGCTGAGTAGGGACCTGGTGGTTGCCTACAAACTCATCAGGGGAGATCATCAGCAAATAGGAAAATCCCTATTCTCCCCAGCACCCCCTGGCATGATGAGGAACAATGGTCATAAGTTGATGGAGAATAGGTTTAGGTTAGAGATCAGGAGGCAATATTTTACAGTTAGGGTGGCCAGAATCTGGAACCAGCTTCCTAGGAGAGTGATCCTTGCCCCTACCTTGGGTAAATTAAAAAAGAGGTTAGATGATCACCTGTTCAGGGTCTTGTGAAACCAGCATTCATTCCTGCCTGTGGCAGGGGATCAGGCTAGATGATTTGTTCAGGTCCCTCCTGACCCTAGCTACTATGAAACTATGAAGTGTAATGTCTGTACCTGGACACATTCTTCTTCCTGACCTACTGTGTGCAGTGATATCTAGATAACTGAGAGCCTTTGGATTAATGACAGAAAAGGAAAGATACACATTACCCTTAGGGATCTATGTTGAAAGAGGAGACGTAAAAAAACTATGATGAAGGAGCAGGTGTAGCTATTCTTATTCACTTGTGCAAGCTCTAGGGAAATCTAAAACAGCTTTGAATTTTTAAGATTACCACCCCCGCACCCCAGTAATTAGATTATATATATGGAAAAACATATACCTTTGTTATAATTTTCTATGTACAGAACCTAATTATTGGAAAGTCATCTTAAATTCCATCCCCCAACACCTCTGCAGCAGGGCAAGCAGCCACATGATGGGTAGGTGGGAGGAGGAAGGGAGTCAAGTGGCCTGAACCCTGCCCCTTGCTGCCTGTCCCCGCTTTCACTTGTCCCTCTTCTCTCTCCTTACCTTGCCACTTCTGCTTCTTCCCTGCTAGTGCTTGGCTCCTACCTAGGCCTGCCCCACCCCCCAAACCACTTCCGTTCCCTCCCAGCTGCTCATTTCTCCTGCCCTCCCCCCCACTTACTTTTCCATGGCTTTGGATCCAGCTCTGTCCCCACTCTAGCCCAGGGAACAGAAGACATGGTTGCTCCAGCCCCAGTCCAGCCAGGCACAGCAGCGGTTGTGTTAGTGGCAGTTCTTGCCCTGGCCCCAACCCTGGAGCTGAGGCCAGAGCTGGAGTCGCTGCTGCCACCGCTTCTGTGTGGCCAAGCAGAGGCCAGAGCATCCATGTACTCTGTGCCCTGGGCAAGAGCTGGAGCTGGAGCTGGAGCTGGATCTGTAGGACAGGCTTTTTTTCTGCCTATGCTAAATGTGGAGCTGGGGGACCTCATCTTGGATTCAAGCAAATATGGTAGTAAGGCAGTGCTAGTCCTGCAGCAACCACCACACATTTGCCAGCAGCATGATGATTCTCTAATTTACTTCCCAATGTGGATTTATACAGATTAATACCAGTTAAGTGTTCTGGTTGCCAATTAGTTTTGTCCTCAGCCCCTCTTCCATAGTATCTAGTTGCCAATCAGTCAGTTTATATATAGGACATGTTCAAAATTTAATGGGCAGTTGGTTTCTCTCAGGGATTATTGTGACAGGATTTCAGCAAGTGATAAGCAACTGGGCACAAAATTTTTTGCTCGCCGCTAAAAGTGTCAAGACTTCTCTAGTATAATGGCTAGCAAACACATACACAGTTGGAGAGAACACAAAGCACCCATGTTCACCATTGAAACACTCAGCTCCTGTTAAAATAACTCAGATTTTTTAAAACATCTAGTTAACAAGGGAAATGCGTAGAGATTTAACAGCTCCATCAGCAGAATCACTCTTCTGCATTGTCCCATTCACTTAAACACTCCCATATTAGTAATCCAATCCCATAAAAACATGTATGAATATATAGGTTATTAATCTATTTTACTTCAACAGACATTACTCATTTTAATCTCCAAATCACTTCAATTCCATATAAAGGTAATATCCTCGTTTTTTATGGTTGAAAAGTATGTTAATCACTGGTAAAGAAGCACTGCAGTTACAGAAAGAGTTAATTGGTTGCTTTTCACATTCGATTTGTTAATATGTCTGTCTTGACTATAAACCAATTACATTATACTAAATGGAAGAATCCCATGGCATTTTAAATATCCTTGATGAATAATTATTTTGTGTTCCATTCCAAGTCTTTGTAACACATTGTGTCCCGCATCTGGGTTTGTGTAAGCTGAGGGCGGGATATTAACTGCAAGCTGCAAAGGACCAAATTATGCTCTCAATTACACTAGCATATATTATCATCAGTGCATTTTCTTTGGATTTACTTCGTTGTAGCTCATGACAAAATGTGTTCCTGTAATGGCTTGAGGAAGTTAGTATGTAAAGCATTGGCTACTTATGGAATCTCTGGATCAACAGAAGAACACTGTTACTATAGCTTTGTTTTTAGGTAAATTTTCAACAGTCTCTTTATAATAAAAGGGTGAAATATGGGAAAGGGGGAAAAGGGAAAGCAACAACAAAAATTGATTTTTATGCTATTCTCTTAAGCGCAAAAGTGCAGTTGTTATAATTGGCTAGATAGGATATGTTTATATATTGACCAGCACTGCCGTTAACAAGCTTAACTTTGTGAAGCAGTTAATTAAAAATAACAACAGCATTAAATGAGAGACATCCGTTTGCTTTTACTGCAGGGAAGATCAAATCCCAGTCTAATTACATATGAAAAGTGGAGATTTCAGTAAATTGCGAACTTTAATAAGTCAGTGTACAAAGAAGTCAATGCACTTTGCAAACAAACATTCAAGTGATTTATTATGGGTATCTAATTATCGGTACTGGAACTGCTTGAGAAAAAAGTATGTACTGTACAGCCTGGCCTAGGGATACTGAGATCAGATAATAACATTCAAAGCAAACTCAAAACTGCTTAAAAAATAATGATCCCAAATTGCTATTTATGAAGTTAAGAAACAGGGGAACTAACAAAGCCTAGGAAAAAATAATTTAGGAGAAAATAGGCAGGTATGCTAATAGAAAAGGTCAGCAACAATATTGTGGGATTGTATAGGATCTTTAATGTTCATGATCAGAGATGGAAACAAAACTAATGAACTTTGTCCCACTCCTGTCTTCTTTTTTTTCTTTTAGACCCTTGTTGAATGAGGTCTTGGAACAGGACAAGGTTTTCAGGCCAAGCATCAAATATCAATTGGCATTGAAGTGGATAGAAGATGAAGTGGAAGTCTTATTAGCTTCAATGGGAACTAGAGTAGTTAGGTTTAATGACCAATTTCAGCACAGAAGTTGATCGATGCACAATTCTGAATGAAGATGTCCACTAATGAGGGAAGAATTGAACGGCTATGGTAATTTACAGTAAGAAAGCAATGTTTTTAATCATTCATGAAACCTGAAGCATATTGCAGATGTCACCAAGGGTAGCTGTTAAATTTAGTGGAATCTGGTTTCTCCTTGGTGCTTGTAGTGATTACTCAATAATATGTGGATCACATGATACTTGTTAAGTCATATCCCATATGTGATGGTTCACTTACCCCTGACTTCTACAGATCATGGGGAGATTGGCAATTAATTTTTCAAAGGCAGTAATGGAATTTGCATGTTTGTATGAAGCAGGTATGAAGTGTAGGTTCCTGGCTGTATTACAGGACCTTCACCTTATCCAGGAAGTGCACAGCCCCACTAGGGGTAACGCCTTGCTGGACCTGGTCCTGGCCATGGGGGATGACCTGTTGAGGGGACTGCAGGTCCTTGACCACCTGGGCAATAGCGATCATCACCTGCTGGATTTCACTATCCAATGCAGGGTGTCAAGGGCTAAAGCCCTTGACTTCAGAAGGGCCAACTTCAATGAGCTTAGGAGACTATGGGGGAGGAACCGAGGGCCCAGAAGGTAGAGGAGATGGGAGTCCATGATGGATGGTCATACCTTATAGGGGCGATCCTCCAGGCCCAAATGGTAATAGTCCCTGAGAGAAGCAAGTGGGTTAAGAGTGCTCAGAAACCGCAAGGGCATTCAGCAATGCCTGAGGGCTAAAAGGGTGGCATACAACCAGTGGAAGGGAGGAGCTATCACCAAGGAGGAGTACTCCTCCTCGGCCCGAGAGTGTAGGAGGGCTATTAGGAAGGTCAAGGCAGGGATGGAACTCAGGCTAGCGTCCAGGATTAAGGACAACAAAAAGTCCTTTTTCAAGTACATTGGGAGCAAGAAGAGGGCACCAGGCAATGTAGGGCCCCTGCAAGACGCAAACGGTAATATTGTGGCTACGTCAGACAAAAAATCTGATATTTTTAACAGTTTCTTTGCCTCTGTTTCTTGAACAGGGACTGGGATATCCCACCTACCAGAGGTA
>NW_005843261.1:203717-212191 GCF_000455745.1 Alligator sinensis | reverse complement strand
ACATTTCTTTGCAAATGGATCTCTCCATAACTGAGCTCCAGGCTGACAGGGTGAGTTTTGAGGGATATTATGTAGCTCCAAAACAATGAGCTAGATAAGGAGATAGATCCTATCTTCTTCCTGAAACTGGCTAATGGGCAATCTTTACAAACATTCAAACTATTTCATTCAATATGACAAACCTGGTGAGATGTGAGCAGTGGGGTAGCCCAGGGCTCGGTCCTCGGGCCTGCACTGTTTAACATCTTCATCAGCGACTTGGACGAGGGGGTGGAAAGCACGCTGTCCAAGTTTGCTGATGACACAAAGATGTGGGGTGAGGTGGACACACTTGAAGGGAGAGAGAGGGTGCAAATAGATTTAGACAGACTACAAAAGTGGGCAGATGAGAAAAGGATGGGGTTCAATGTAGATAAATGCAGGGTGCTGCACCTTGGGAGAAGGAATCCACAGCATACATACAAGCTGGGGAGTTCCCTTCTTGAAAGCACAGAGGCGGAAAGGGATCTTGGAGTCATTATTGACTCCAAGATGAACATGAGCCGCCAATGCCAGACCCCAGCCAGCAAGGCCAGCCATACCTTGTCATGCATCCAAAGTGCATCTCAAGCTGGTCCAGAGAGGTGATACTCCCCCTCTATGCGATTTTGGTCAGGCCGCAGTTGTAGTACTGCGTCCAGTGTTGGGCGCTGCACTTCAAAAGGGATCTGGCCAGCCTGGAGAGGATTCAGAGGAGGGCCACTCACTTGGTGAGAGGGCAGCCGGAGAGGCCCTACGAGGAGAGACTGAGGGACCTGAACCTGTGCAGCCTCAGCAAGAGGAGGCTGAGTGGGGACCTGGTGGCTGCCTACAAATTCATCAGGGGAGATCAACAGCAAATAGGTAGATCCCTTTTCTCCCCAGGACCACCTGGGGTGGCAAGGCACAATGGTAATTAGCTGATGGAGAATAGTTTTAGGTTAGAGATCAAAAGGCAATATTTTACAGTTAGGGTGGCCAAAATCTGGAACCAACTTCCCAGGGAAGTGGTCCTCGTCCTACCTTGGGCAAATTCAAGAGGAGGTTGGACGATCTCCTGTCTGGGGTCTTGTGATCCCAGCATTCATTCCTGCCTGTGGCAGAGGTCAGGCTAGATGATCTGTTCATGTTCATCCTGACCCTAGCTACTATGGAACTATGAAACAGGTGGATAAAGGTAAAGACTAGGCGATTGTATAAATTATAATTAGATGCATTTTCAAAGAGATTGCTTCATGGTAAAGAAATGCCAGAATTTGCTGCATCCTCCCTCACTATAAAGACTTATTAGTGCCATTTAAGGGCTTGTCTATACTGGTGCAGGGACCTGGGAACAGGGTGGAAGAGGTACTTGAGCATACCTTGCTTGTTACTACCTCCCCACAGGCATGCTGCAAACCTGAAAGTTACCAGTGATTTCAGCTGATATACTGGGTGTAATCATCCCCTCAAAGTGATCCTTGTAGCAGATTCCCACAATAGTTTGATCTGTAGACCTTTCTGACAACTTTAGGTAATGCAGGAGAAGAATACAACAGGTTGAGAATTGCCAGCAGCATTTATTCCCAATTTGAAGGAAGACAATTTAGACGCAAATAATAGCAGGGATTGATGCTTTGACACAGCAGCATGAAAGAAAAGAGTTGATGCGCAGGTTGGTATGAAAGATTTAGTTTACCAAGTATGTTCTGTGTTTTGTGACTGTAACAACCAAAATCTGGTCTTTTGATGGAATAAACTCCTCTACCGTTATTGCTTTTTAGACCATTTGTGGGAGAAACAAGTTTCATTCTGAATGGTTATGCTTTTCTTTTTTCTCTTTCAAATCAAGGGCATTTAAGTGCGAGTCATTCTAGAGTCACACTTAGAAACAAGAAGGCAGGAGCAGTTTTAAATTCCCCACCCAATTTCAAATCTACCCCTGAGAAGCTAACTTGATCGGCAGTAAGGATAGGTGGTGATAAACAGTGATAAATTGTCATGATTGGCTGCCACATCATGATGTCCATATTCATTCATGTTTAGACTCATACAAATAAGAATTTTCTGTAATTCAGCTTAAAAACATGCATGGCCCCATTTTAACTTTTTCTTTTCTTGTCTTTTTCTTCCTTTTTTATATTTCCTCCTCTCATTGTAGTTCCCATAGAAAATATTTTCTCTTTAGTGGGAATTCATTTCCATGTCAAAGATAATAGGGTAAATTCTGGACCTACTAGTGTCATTTTTACCTCTGCAAGTCCAAAAATACAAATGGGATTGCACTCTTTTAGATAAGATCAGAATTTACTCCAATGTGTTTATTGTTAAACCAGTCAATGGTGAGATACTCGCATGATTTGGTAGAACTAATCATAGACTGGTCGTGAATGAGCTGTTGGAATATTGGTGGGTATGAGAGATTTAACTGGGCCTGGACATTCACTGCTAATCATCTACAGCAGTGCTGGCCAACCTAATAGAAGTAGGCATGCCACAAATTAAATACTGCATGCTCCCTAAATCCTGCTCTCATTCCTGCCCCCCACACAGGCGCACCTGATAGAGTTTGCACTCCAGTGTGTCAAAAGGGGTGCCAGGGGAGGGGGATCCGGAGCAGGGGCTGGAGTGTCCTGCTGTGCAGAGCAGGGGCAGAAGGCTGCTGCAAGAGCTGTTTGCATTGCAAGTCGGGTTAACCCTTTGCTGGCCCTTCAATTGCCACAGTTTTATATGGGAAAGGAGGAGCTAAAGCCCTGAATTCAACAGTAGCTGCAGGGCTAGGGAAGGATTAAGCTGACTTTTAGTGACACCGTGCATGTTTGGATAGGGATGATGCTGCCTCAGGAAGGGGGTTGGACTGATGACCTCCGGTGATACTTTCCAACCCTACTTCTCTGACTGGCCTCTCTTTGGAGCATCATCCTGCCCCTTCTCCACACGGCAAGAGGCTTGTGTTCCTCTGCCTTTATTTTAGCACCTGCCATTACTGACTGCCTAGGGCTCATGTACTACAGGTAGCAGCTGTTCGTGCTGTTTGTGGTACATATGCCATAAGTTGGCCACATTTGATCTAGAGCTAGGCATATTCCCATTGTGCAGATGTTTTCCCTGAATGTCAGATTTCTTCAGCAGGAGAGTTATTGGAAAGATCACAAGCTGCAGGCAGGTTAAAGCACACACATAGAGGGATTGTTCAATATGAGTTTATTATTGTAAAGTAAATCCTCCCCCACACCCATGTTTTGTCTTTGCAGTTTTTTCATTGAATTTCACTATACATGTGTGCCTTGTGGCAATATGTATGTATGCGTAGCAACTTAAGCGTGTCTGGTGAAAAGACTTCATTTTCCCAAGGCTAGTACTGGTACTAAGGAATTAGATATATTTTTCCTTGGCTGTGATCAAGACCTGAGAGATTTATTTTACAGCTTTTAGGTGCTTATGCCTTTGTAGATATTGTTCTTTTATTTTTAGTACGTACTGCAGCACTGCATAGATGCAGCATGAAGAGCTTACTGCTTACATTTCTGCAGGTGAGCAAGGCCATAGGCTCTAACACTAATGACTGTTGAACTTCACCAGGGCTTTGTTTTTGTGGGGAATGGGAAGCACCTATATCAGTTTAAATGGAAAATATACTAATAAAAAAATACCACCTACATGTGGTGCTTATACAAGGTTACACTTTCACAATACTCTACTAGCTCTTGCTAAATAAGACTTGTCCTTTTGAGCTAAATGAATATTTCTCTACTTAGTTTACTTTGGAGGAAACAGAGCTGTAACAAAGTTAAATGAATTGTTGGAGGACAGAAAATGAATTGGTGGTGGGGACTGTTTATTGATGTCTTAACTTTGGGCTCATTATTGAAGAATATCTTGCTTCTCTAATACCCCTTAGTTAATTAAATAGAAATGGAGTCAACTTACTCATTTTATGTAAACCTGTGTGAATCCAGAATAAATCTTCCAGTTTGGGACCCTTAAATCAGTCACCTACACCCATAGCTATCTGAATTGGAAGGATCTGATTTTTTTGTGGAGTTGAAAAGCCAACTCCTCCTAAAGTTGTGATGCATTTAGGTGTGTAGCCTTAGACTTATTTTCTTGAAAGAAACTATCTGTGCATACGTTGATTAATCCACCCTACAACAATTATCTGAATCCTTTACCCAGATTTAGTTTAGTTTTTACCTTGTAGGATTAGGTTAGTGATTTTCAACCAGGGCATATGGGACTGTGGCAGGGCACTGTTTGTGCCTGCCACTTTAGGGTCTGGAGCCGCCAGGTGCCTGATGAGGGCAGCCATTTTGAATCTGGGGCTGCCCATATAAACAGGGCAGTTCTGCTGCTGGAGGCCAGGCAGCAACACTGCCTGGCCAGAGGGTTGCTGGTATCATTTGGAGGTAAGGGAGGAGCTCTAGGGGATGGCCTGGAGGCTCCTGGTCTTGGGCATGACCTAAAACTGCACCCTGCCAGGAGTGGGTGGCCTGGTGGGGCTCCCAGGGGGGGGGGAGTCCCCAGGAAATGCCAGGCCAGTTACCACCCCGGTGAAAGGCGGGTCAGGGCACCTTAACCCCCAGCCTCTACTACCGGGTGGGTTACCCCTTGTTTGGAGGGCCTGGGAGGTGGACCCTTGGAGAGAGAGAAAAGGGCCATAGACTCAGGCCTGTCTGAACTTCCTCTGACTGGCCCATGCTGGGGCCAGGACTGGAAGGGTCAAAGGCCTGGGTGCCCACCGCAAGGGACGCCCAAGAGCTGCGCACCTGGGGTTCCGACTGGAAGATAGCGACCCTTGGCATCGGGGCAGAAAATGGGCAGCCTCCTGCTTAATACATCTTTATCTAATTAATTACCAACATGGCGTGGCGGATGATAAGGTAGGTAGTTAGCCCAGAAACAGGTGGGTGGGCCACTGGGAAGTTGGCGCTGAGCAGGCCCCCTGTTACAGGGACCTTGGGGTACCACCAGATCTTTTCAAAGGTGCTGAAAGGTGTGAGGAGATGAGCACAAGCTCACACTTGTCCCTATGCCCCCATCCCTCCCCACCACTGCCTGGCCCCTGTGCAAGGAGATAAGCACTGTATTCTATAAATTAGTTTTTGAAATGGTGAATTGAGTGGCACCCAAAAGTTATGGAGGGCTGCCTTGAATCCAGTAAGAGATGTCTTGAGTCCAAAAAGGTTGAGCACCACTAGATTGGGTTCTTACTGCATGTGTGTGTATGTATGTGTGCAGAACTACACCCAAAGACTGTTCACAGAACATTAAGGTTGCTAAGTTAAACACTGGCATACCAACTATGTCTCTAATATTTGTCCATTACGGGCATGTCTACGTAGTCAAAGCACTGTTAGGGAATGCTGCGGTGAAGCGTGACACACCAGCTCTGCACACGGTACGCTCCAAAATGACTGTACCAAGGTTGCCATATTACATCCTGGGAATGCATGAGTAAACTTGCTGTGCATGCTGGCCTGTACACAGTATCATTCTAATAGTGGCAGCACTGCATCTGTTCGAGGGGGTAATGTATAGAAGTGGTGAGCCTTGTTTTACTGCAGCATTCTGTAGCACAATCCTTTGATGGCACAGTCTTACACAGGCAAATCAAGTACTTGAAGGGGAAGAAGTAGCAATATTCCTAGATCTAATTATTTTATTAGTTGCAAGAAATACTTAGCAGTTCTACTGTGATTTTTTTTTTTTTTTTTTTTTTTTTTTTTTTTTTTTTTTTTTTTTTTTTTTTTTTTTTTTTTTTTTTTTTTTTTTTTTTCCTTCCCCACCCCCCATCCCTGCTTTGCCAGTCTCTGCTATGAAATGACTTGTTCATTTCTACATTCATCTTATTGTCAGTCTTCCTGTAAAGAAAAATAGAAATTTACAGCAACCCTCATTTCCTCTTCAGTCCATGGTCTCTTGTTTTTAACATAGTAACCATCTGGGAGACTTTATTCACATTAATATATTCTCTTACTTGCAGATACCTCATTCTTGACTAAGAGTCACCTTAAATTTTCCTAGTTATACCAGTACTTTTTGAAAAGTGAGGCATATGCCCACCTGCATTCAATATATTTTGCTTGACAGGAGTGAAAGCAGTAAAGCAGTTCTCATTAAAATACAAAAGGTACTTGTTGAGTTCATTGACTACTCACTGAATGTTAATAAGCATCTGGGTTCTTACTACGGATGACAGAACTTACATTGCCTGTATTCAAACCTACTGTACTGTCATGGATTTGCAAGTCATGTAGAGTCTCAGTTTTTGACTCAACACAAATTTGAATGTTGTTATTGCAGCCTGGCTCAGTACTCTCAACAGACACCAGTTATCTGTTCAGCGATCTAATTACTGGATCCCAGGTGTTTCTAGGTCTTTTGCCACTGGATATTTGGAGCACATTCCTAGCTGTGCTTGGGCCTCTAAACCAGTGTTTCAGCCTTTCCAAACTTTCCAAGCTAATTTTCTTGCCTCAAGCATCTACTTGGTTCTAGGAGCTCAGGTTCTGGTTAAATCCATATGGATAATGCAAAATTCCTTAGCTCTACTTATTTTTTCTCTTGAAAGAAGTGGAGGGCTACACATTTTTGGAAAACAAACATCCAGAATTCTATTCTTCTCAACCCTCCTCCAGATCTGGGGTTTGATAAGAGTTATGCCTGACAGTCTACCTTCTTAAGTTGGCCTACTTGTGTATGGTTGGACCCCCTCATTCTTCTTTTAAAGATAATCTTTTATCTCTCTTTTTTTTTTGTGTATGGATCAGTAATTGAGAAGCAGTAAGAGCTCCAGCATGCATTAGACCATGGCATGAGCTCATAGTAAAAACATGACCTTGTCAAGAGTAGACTAGTCATTAATCCAATATGGAGTTTAAAACACCAAATAGATTAGGATGCAGGCTATTATTAAAATGGCATTCCCAAATCAAAATGGATGCCATGGTTTGACACACATACCCCCAATCTATCCCAGGTAACTTTCTGTGCAAAGCGAGTGAAAAATCAGAAAAATCCTAATAAAAGAATACAGTGCATATACAACATTTACAGTGAACTCATCACATGATAATTGACTGGCAGGTGTTGTGTGATCCATAATACTCATTGGGACTTTTGTTAGGTAGAAAAAGGCACTTTTTAAAGAGAACTGATTTAAGTTTGAAAGAAAAATACATGTGGATTTAAATCACTATGGGAAAAGCCTAATGCTCTGTGACAAACTTTGCAACCCCCTCAACTGTTGGCTGTGTCCTGTGTGTCAAGAACCTGCACTTTTAATCATGCTTTATCAAGCAGGTTCACTGTAAAGACTGTATCCGATTCAGCTTTCTCCCTAATGTACAGTTTTGAGCACCAGTGAGAAGAAATGGCATCTAATCACACTTCTGTTTGCACCTAAATAGTCTATCTCCCTACTGTAACTGAGAACGCTTTGCAGGAAGTGCTCCGAGTTGCAAGGATTCCAAGCAGAGGTTCACTGTTGGTTCCAGGGGAGAGGGGAATCTAGCTGCCGGCTACCAGTATGCAGCAGGCTTCCCCTAGCAGTGGCCCCTTCTCCTTGCAAGGCTGCAAAGTTTTCAGAATGGGCTGGGGGCAAAGGGAGCAGAGGGAGTTCATTTTAGAGCTGGGTTTCCCAGTCAGTGCTGGAGGGTGGGGTGGGTGAATTGGAGCCCTTCCCACAACCCTCTAATGCTGGCTGAAAAACCTCCAGACTGAACTTCCTCTGCTCCCTTTCTTCCTTCTCATTCTGAAAACAGTGACAGGCTGGGAGGCAGCGCAGACGCAGGTTACAGAAGATGCGCTGTTTTGAAATGTCTTCATCTGACCCTCATGCAACGAGGGGTCAGATTTTCACCCAATCAGCCATTTTTGAAGCTGTCTTTGTTTTTGGTCATGGCTATAGACTGCTTTCTGTGGTCAGACTGGGCATAAAGGGTACAGACAAAAGTGACTTTTTTTTGATCAGGGAGGTGAAAAAAGAGAATTCATTTGAAAAAAAGTGTCATAAATTATCTACCCATCTTTACAACTTCCCCCCCTTCTTATCTTAGCATATCTTTGAGAGGTAGGATTGCTTTTTTTTTATTTTTATTTTTGCTTTTTTTTTTTTTTTTTTAAGACTCCTATAGGCTCCACAATACTGCAGACCACTCAGTATGAGAATCAAAGAGGTTGTTATTAGGACATGAGAGAACGGGGGGCCCAACTTTGCACAGCAGGGCGCCATTGAACAAAACCGAATGCTGAGTGTGGGCTGCTTCCTAATTACCCCTCACTGCTGAAGCTGGAGCTACAGTCGCTGCTCCCTGTACAGACATTATACCCAGCCTCATAGACATCATGTGGGTGAAGCCCCCTACTGCCAAAATGTCATCAAAGCCCCCAGTAGTAGGGATAAAATCTGATATACAAGTTGTAATTGCTGAGCCCTGACATGGAAGACTCCCAGGTACAAGGTAGCTGGGCAATAT
>NW_005843261.1:192898-203686 GCF_000455745.1 Alligator sinensis | reverse complement strand
CCTGCTGAAGCTGTACCAACATTCAGAAAATATTTCAAGTTAACTTGGGCAGAAAGAGAAAGCAAGAATAAGCATGACTGTAGCTTAGTAGTTGGGACATTCACATGGCAGGTGTGATTTGGGAAGAAGGGGCAGGGTTCTCATCCCTGAATTGAGGGATATACAAATGTTATCCCAGTGTTCTTCCATATAACATAATTATCTGATGATGTCATTTATGTACATAGATACCTAAATTATGCCTACCTTTATGTATTTATTCATTTTGGATATACCAGTTCATCACCAGTAAAGTGAGCTCCTATTTTCAAAGGTAGGTTGAAATACACAAGAAGTTTAGCGTTTGTTTCTATAATATCACTAAAACATTGCATTACATTGATACAACAGGTTAGCACTTTTTCACGTGAAAAGTGCCACCATATGATAACATTTCTCAAAGGGAAAATGCATTTCCCATTTGTGGATTAACACCTTTTATTGTCTTGGTTTAGACTGCTCATGGAAACAAAAAGAGTGTACAAAAGATAATGTACAAAACAGGGTTTTTTTTTAAGCTAGCTTTTTATTATTTCAGATGTTGTTGTAAATCATGTTACTACCAAAACAATATGTGGATGTAATTGGTACTCAGTATATTCATGTTAAAAGTTAACTTGCGGTTTTCAGTTCCCAAGCAATAGAGGGCAGTATTCAGACATGGATAGAAAACAGTATCTTGCTTTTTCCTTTTCTTCAAATTGAATATCAAAAATATATTTGTCAGATTTTTAATAAAAGAACAAACAGTGTTTTCAATTTGTTAACTACTCGATGATCAAGGCTGGTTTGCCATTAAAAAGCTCTACTCCAGTTAAAATAACAGCCTGCCAAGAAACCAGCATGCCTTAATATTTGCTCATCACGCTGTAAAAAAGCAATAAGGAGAACAATCCAATCGAGAAAAAAGCATTTCCCTAA
The DNA here is from genome assembly GCF_000455745.1 of Alligator sinensis. Lineage (NCBI taxonomy): Eukaryota > Metazoa > Chordata > Crocodylia > Alligatoridae > Alligator > Alligator sinensis. The sequence continues at coordinate 202,726 of NW_005843261.1, read as the reverse complement.
ATTATTTTTCTAATTACTAATTTAAAAGATTTTGCTTATTAAAGAGTGAAAGTTTTAAAAAAAACAAAACCAAACCTGTCAGCTTTATAGAACAAAACAATTAAGGGAAGGTTGATTCGCCTGTTCCATATAACTAGGAGGAGCTGCAAATTTCATAGAAGTTTTAATGAAAACATCAACAACTTCCCCCCACCCCACTTCAAATCCAATACTAGAGTCTGAACCTATTCCCACTGATTTGAATAAGTGCAGGTTAGGCCCTAACTTCCTTCCATTAGGAATATTTTCCCTTGGTCTTTATTCACAACAGAAATTAAGAGTTAATTAGACACAGCCCCAGGAGAGGGATAGGGCAAACCAAAGGAGAGAGAAGTAGGGCAAGGGAAACGAGCTTACAGCAAAAGAAACAAAACCATGGTTATGTGAGCCTGTGAAAGAACTCAAGGCTTTTGGCATCCATACTTCCCAGATACTTGAAGAAAAGGATAAATTGTTGGCCACTAGATTACATAGCGCTTATATTTATCCTGAGCTAAAAGTGCCAATTTTTCTTTGGCTCCTTGACTTTACTGTTCTAGCTGTTAAAGCATTTCTATTAAAAGATGGAACTGTACTTTTAGCCCAATAGCTAAGTACTGGGGAAACTAACCATATAATAGTGAATCAGTGGCACCTCTGGGCACACTTCCAGCAGACGCATCTGTGAGGAAATGATCAGTGATTAGTCCATTAGTTACCAGCAGTGATCCCGGTTTTCTCTGATAAAAATCACAAATTCTCTAGTAAAAACCTCAAAATTTAGAATTAAATGCCCCTACCCTCTCTCACTAAGTATCAATTGAATAATTTAATTATATTTAGAATTTTTGAAGCAATTTGGAAGCCTACCAGTACCTCAATCATTATAATAAAATATATTCTAAATACCTATAAATTTTGGTATGTGATCTTGGGTTTTTTATCATGGGAAGTCAGAGCTCCCCCTGCCCCCTTAGCTCACAGAATGCAAGTCCAGGCCCTTCACTTCCCACCCACAGCCCCTTGCCCTCCCAGTCCTGCTAGAGGGGGCTCCCAGCTGCCAGGGCTATGGAGCCAGGGACCTGGGTCTGCAGCCCCCTGCCCCCCGTGGCAACACCCAAGCCCTGGCTGCTGCCTGTGGGAGGCAGGGGCTGCAGCAATATAGCAGAGCATGGGGCCTAGCTTCCTTCCTCCCTGCAGGTGGCACGGCTGGTGCAGAGCCTGGGGGAGGGGTACGGGCTCCCCATTGTGAGCTGGGGCAGGAGGGGACCAGCTTCCTGCCGCTCCATGTACTCCCGGGGGGGGGTAGAGGGAACCCCTACCCCCAAATCTGTGCATAAAGCAGGGGTGGGTGCGGGCTGCCCACTGGGCTCAAGCTCCCTGTCCTGCTGCCCTCCCTCAGGGCCTCCAGAGTGCAGTGGGTGGGACTCGGCACAGCAGGACAGAGCGGGCCCAGGCAGGGATGCTCCTTGCCGCTGTGAGCTCTGCACTGCCCTGGTAAGGCCTCTCTGCCTGCCTTCATAGCAGCAAGGGGCACAATCCTGTGTCACCGCCCCTGCTGATGCCAGACATGCAGAGGGCACATTGCCATAGCAGTGTGGAGCTTGCAGCGGCAAAGAGCTTCTCACCCCGTCCTGCTCTGCCCTGCTGCACCAGGTCCCACCTGCTGGGTTGCATAGGGCAGCAGGGTGGGCAACCCAAGCCCATAGCAGGCAGCCTGCCCCTGCCTTACACACAGATCTGGGGGGCACGGGTTCAGGAGTGCACTTAGCAGCAGGGAGCCAGCCCCACCCTGCAGGCAAACTACCCATAGCTCCATCCCACTTCCAGCTGGGGCCCTGTGGCCATGTATTCCAGCCCTAGGCCCCATGCCCCACACACCACCTGGCTGGGCAACAGCCCAGCCCCAGCCCTGCCCAACTCACTTCCTCCCTCCCTATGGGGGCCTCAATCGCCCCTTCCCCCTGTGCCAGACTTACCTGTGGGAGCTGCTTCCCATGCTGTGCTGCTTATACATGCACATGGCATCCCCTGCCTGACTGCCCTCCTGTTCCCCCAGCCCCCTGCAGCCTGGAACTCTGCCAGCCTGAAGAGAGCTCTTTGCAAAAGTGCAAAATCCATGTGTTTCTCCGTTAAAATTAAAAACACATGTTGATCTTGGGTCTAAGGGGAAAATCTGCATTTTTTTCCTGTTTTTCTGTGGGAAACGGAAAATTAGGATCCCTGGTTACCAGACTGTGGGCCCAGGCCTTTAAAATATTGAGTTCTGCAGCTCCCTCCACTGAAACCTTGAAGTTGTTCCCCTTATACAATTTCCATTACCTTTGGGGGAAAAAAAAGGGTAATCTGCATTTTGTAGGATTGACCAGGTGATTTCTGTGTGGGCCGGGAGCGATCCGGGCCCTTTTTGTGCTCTGCACAGGCTGTGGCCAGCAGCCCGGGCACGCTGGGTCAGAGAGAACGGGCGACACACTAGAATTAGTCACGGACGCGTAATGGTTGATTTAAAGATTATTTACTTACACCGAAGATGGTCGCGGTGTAGGCTGGACAGTTTTCCAGGCACAGCTCCAATTAAATCCTCGTTTGAGGACTATGACAAGCTCACTCTCTCCCACGGAGTTGTTGAAGCTCCGTGGGTCCATTTATTCATTCACAATTCACTCACACGAAGTTTGCTAGGCTCCGTGGGTCCTTTTGCGCGCAGGGAGAGGGATACGTCTAGGAATTAATCGGCGACGGGGAGAGTCTAGAGGCTGATCAGACCTCTGTTGCCTGCTTGAAATACGCTGGGTCCAATAGGCTCCGCAGCACTTAGAGATCTTCACAAGACGTGAAGTCTCCTCCTCCTGATGTTCGTGGAGTCCTCCCTTGCGGGGGTTCTCCAAGTTCTCCAACTTGGGCGGAAACCACTCAAGCTTTTTATATGGCTAGCAAGCCAATCACTAGCCGCCACGTGTGAATAATTTAACGCAAGCCAATAATGGGGCTCGAATTATAATACAAATGGCGGGAACTCTTTGCACCGTGCATCTCTGTGCTGCAAAGAAGAAATGCACCCTGCAAAGAAAGCTACGAATTGGCGGGAAAATAATTCAGTGGTGCCAAAGCGCACACACAAACAAAAATCACAACTTTGGGTTATGACAATTTCCAACCACCATCTTGTAACTCATTGTAAAGATCTTTTTCTTCCCCTGAAATCTATGTAAAACAGTGAAGAGAGCTGTGTCTTCCCTCATGCTGCATCACTGAGATTATTTTCGAAAGGGCAGGCTCTTGCTTTTTGAAAGCTCTTAAAAAGATGGTGAATGAGAGATTCTTTTTCCATTAATCTTTCATAGAGAAGAAGTGATGTAGCATACACTCTGCCCTATAATTCTAGCACAAATAAATCCTGTACTGGCTGAACATACAGCTTGCTTTTAGCATCTGAATACAACAAATCTCTCTCCTCTTCCATTTATGTACATGCACAGTTTTTGTGCTGGCTTTATCACTTAGGGATGTCATGAAGCGTTAAGTAGTTCCTGTCAATGTTCTGGCAAATCCCTTGGTGGCATTTCCATTAAATATGGATGGAAGTTGTTTGAATGGGCTTTTCAGATATTTGACACAGAATGTGCTTATGTCCAGTATTAGTCATACCTTGTTTGCTAGTTAAGGGCAAATTGTTCTGGAATGGGGTTTTTATGACGCTGAGACATGAGAAAATGAATGCCTGTGAGCTGCAGCGTGCCTTAGGAAAGTTGGGTACAGTTTTTGCCTTTGCCCTAGGCCTTTTATGTAATCTTTAGCTGAGTTACTTAATATCTCTGTTCCTCAGTTCCCAGTGCGTAAAAGCTGAGATGATACTTCCTGTGTCCCTTCACTTGTCTTGTCTGAATTGTAAGCTAGTTAGGCCAGGCAGCATCTTTTTCTAAGGGCTTGTCTACACATGGTTATCTACTAGAATATCTATACTAGTATAGTTAGTATTATGCAGCACTTAAAGTGAGTGGGGGTCAGAAAATTGCTCTGTTCCTCCCCACCCCCAGAAGAAGTGTGTTTATATAAGGAATCATATTAGCATATACTGGAAAAATATTCTGGTGTAATTATATTGATATTTTCCTCTGTAAAAAAGACCTAAATGTTTTTATGCTGTCCAACTCAATGGGGCTTTGATAGCAGTCTCTTGGACCTATTGTGCCATCATAATTATAGTTAATTAGTATTGTTCTGAAGTGTATAAATATGAAAATAAGGATTTTTTATGACATACTGGAACATCTGTATAGTTGGGAGACCTGAGGATGGTCATTTGAGGCCTACCAGCTCTCCTAACTTACAGCTGATCCAGTAAAAAATATAAGAAAAAATCCTTTCTTCTCCTAAGCTTCTTGAACCATCACAGCTATGACACTGCAACCATACTATGAAAATAAGAACAGATAATAGGACAATTCTAGCAGAATTTGAAAAAAAAAAATGTGGGGAGCTCTGAATGTCCTTGTTGTTTTGTGTACCCTGGAAAATATTTCATCAAGCATAGATGGACTGAAACACAGCTAATATGACAGTGAGCATTCCATATCACCTTTCTTGTATTAAAAGATCTTGGCTCTATTTAAACACTTTTTTTCTTTCTTTCTCGTGTTTCTTTGCTTAATTGCCTTGAAAGCACAGAGTTACAAAATGCACAGGTGCAGATTTGGAGCAGAGTTTTATGGTTAAAGCACTGTAATTCAACTAATCAGAACTTCACCTACTCATGTGGAGGGCCTTGGAAGCTTGTCATCAGAGGCCCTGTTTGTGGAGTGGATATCACAATGCTGGCTGTCATCTGGAGGGTTTCCTACATAACAACTTGAAGTGCTGCCAACAAGTCACGGTGTACAGCACCTGAACAAGTGAAAATATTATTTAGAGTGGTGCCTACGATATATTACACTTCTCTGAAGTTCCACTTCTGCATCTGTTACTCTGTTGTTCTATCTCTCCCTTCCATAGTATATAAGATATTTTTATACAGTCTCCTGATGTTAATTAGAAATGCCCAGTGCTGCACCTGATGTGCAGGTGTATTAGCAGTGCAGTGCACTTCAGCACTTTGAAAATGGCAGCAGTGCACTTTGAACTAAAGTACATTGAATGTGTTTTAATTCAAAGAGCACCGCCACCATTTTCTCAGCACTGATGAATGGTGCACCACTGATACACCCCTACCCGATGCAGTGCCAGGTATGTCTGTTTACATGCTCCAGCAGACTCGCCACATATGTGTAACTGCAGCAGCAGCTTAGACAAATATTTTTATCAATCAACTTATTGACCATGACTGCATACCTTACACACTTACATGGGAAGAAATTCAACATGATTTATCAATATTAATGAAGCTTTTGATTGCTTCTAATTTATCTTTATCATTGCTATTTAACAAATGCTTAAACCAGGGGTGTCAAACTTCCTACGGTCCCGATCTGTCCCAGGGTGCTCCTCCAAGGCCAGAACCATGGAGCCAGCAGCAGCTGTGGTGGGCCCAGGTCCCTGAACGGGTAGCAGTGGAGCAAGGGAGGTTTGCACAGCCCACACTTGTCCCCTCCTCCTCCTTCTCCCCTGCCCCCCACCCCTGGCAACAGCTAGATCCATTCTGTTGCAGGGCATGACTGACTTAGTGGTCACAACCCCCTCAACTTCTAGTAGCCCACAAAACTACCGACAGACTAGATGGAACAGTTCTGTACAGATTTTTGACACACCTGGGTTAAACTGAGGAAGAGTGATGCATACCAGATACTGTTTTCTCTTAAGAGCAGCTACACTATAGCTAAGATATAAGATCTATTTTCATCAGCATGTTATGATTTAGCAATGCATCTTCCATTAATATTGTTTAGGTGTTCTTCAAATTCTAAGAATTATTCTGAAAATGTGTAATTCCTTGAATGGAGATTTGTCATTAATCTCTGCTTTGGTAGGTTAGCCCAGCAATGTAAAATACCTCAGTAAGTCTATCTTGTCATAAACCAAAAGTATAGCATAGCTGTAAATCAGGCTTTGCTCTTTAACATGGTTGTGATTGACTGTTATTTTATGAAGCAGTGAAATACCATACCAAAGTAAGGCAATGTCATGGGGTCCTGACATACTGATTTTATTCAAAGAAAGGAAAAAAACACACAACTTAAACCTCTTATGTATTTGTGAGTTATGAGATGTCACAAGAAAGACACGATAAGGCTTTTGTTTCCAAGATAAAGTAGATTAGAATGGCTTAAAAGAAAGTGTGACATCTCTTTCTCCTGCCTCTTGTAAAAATAGATTTTATGTTAATAGGGAATTTTGGAGAAGATTTAGATTTCAAGTATACTAAATAATTTGGTGCTGCTAAATAATCTACTTTGCAACTGAGAGGTACTTGCTTATACAAGTGGGTTTTTATGCACAAAAATTGTGAACATTGTTAGTGAAAAGAGAAACTAATCGTTAAGAAGGCGGGGCTGTATTTTTAAATGTATTTAGACATCAAAAGATTGAGATGGGAACATAGTAGGACTTGCAAAAACATCTCAGTATTTGTGAAAAAATCCATCTCCCTGACAGTCTAGATCCTAAACCCCTATAAAAACCAGGCCTCTGATTTTTGAAAGTGGAGATGACCCCAATGGGATCAGGCACTCCCTCAACTTGCATTAAAATCAGCAGAAGCTGAGGGAACACCTTTCAGTATTTGAGTTGTATAAGTGATACAGGTATATATTACTCTCACTTCTGATTGATCTCTTGTAACAACCTTTGCAACAAAAAATCAAGATAGATACAGAGATCTCTGTTTATGGAGAAGGTAGCAATGCATAAGTTCTCCAAATGAGATATACAGACATTGCAAATTAATAGCCACTAAACAAGAAGCTAGCCAAGTTCTAGTGATATCTACTGAGTTGGGTCTCTGGCATGAATGTTTGACTATCTAAGTCACTGGCAAAATTCCCATTGATTTCAACAAGGCCGGAATATATCCCAAGTTTGAAATATATACCAAGTTGAAAGTGGTTCCAATCCCGGAAAAACCTGTTAAACAGTACCTAATACAAAAGGTGAATTATGGGTAATACATACTTAATGATTTGAAGTAACACAGATGGTATTGTAAAAGTAGAGTCATGGAGAGTAAGGTGATGAAATCACATACAAAGTTTCTTTATAAGTTCTTTTGACTGGTCTCTTTATGGGCCGTCAGTTAAGAAAATTCCTGGCCGCCCCCCTGTAATGCACAACTGGCTAGATGAATTCTGGCTTTAAAATAATCATTTGTAACTAGAGGGTTCTGTCAGTGAATGTGTACTAGCAGAGCTACAGTGGAAGAAGCTTTGTTTGTGTAAGCAAGCCCTTTAAATGGGTGCATTTTGATAACATGCTCAAGGGTACAATGAAGGGGCTGGAAAGGAATGTTCACCTTAGGTGATACTTGCAGGGATCTTAATGGAAGTTTTGCCTTCCTCTGCATAGCATGGGGCAGGGGTCACCTGCTGAGATCATCTGGGACTAAGCAACCAATCTACTCCACATCACTGCAAGAGGGTCAGGCTTTGGGGCATCTTGGTCTCTTCACGTCCCCACCTCTGGTGTTACGGTGTGCAATCTCCTGAAGACTGAAATGTTTTTATCTAAGAAAAGGCTTTGCTTAAATTGTACTTAGTGATGCTTAATGGACTGTATTATGCAGGAGGTCAAACAAGATGATCCAGTGGTACCCTTGTGTAGCCTTAAACTATGGTCTGAAACTATGACACCTGACACCTTTTTTAATGGTTAACTTATGTTCGTTGACTATAAAACATGTCATTGTAGCAGTATTCACTTAAATCTGTGCAACTTGACAGAATAAAAGTTTGCCCAGAGCAGCCTTAACTTAGATTAAAAAAACACTTTTTTATCCATTTCCTTGTATTTGTTGTTACTAAATATGAATTCCCACATCCAGCACACTGAAGAAGCCACATATCTTTTTCTGCTGATGCGGCTTTTTCACGCTACATCTCCCTTGGGTACCTAATGGAGAAGTAGCTACTCTTATGCTTGGGTGGGGGAAAAAGCTTATAATGAAATGCAATGGCATGCATTTTATTTGTAAAAGTGTTATTGCACACTTTTTCCATATTTTGAGCATACCCATAAATCTCATGGGGATGGTGCATTAAATTCTAATGAACTAGACCCTTAATTTCTAATGTAATTTTTGAAAGCTAAATTAAGGCTGTCCAGTGTATCTGTTTTACGTTTACATTACAGTAGACATAGTCTAGAAAGGAATCAAGTTTCCTTTTTCTTTTATTCTTTAATATACAGCAGTCTTTTTACCAGATGCAATGTAATCAACTATAAGCATTTCTGTTATTGGTGCTTCTTATCACCAGGGATCCGGGTTTTCCGTTTCCCACAGAAAAACAGAGAAAACCATGGATTTCCTGTTTTATCAGAGAAAATGCAGATTTTCCCGTTTAGCAGAGAAACCTGTGGATTTCCCACTTCTGCAAAGAGCTCTACAGGCTGGCAGAGTTCTAGCCTGCAGGAGCTGATTGCAAAAAGGATGGGGAACCCCCAGCCCTGCCCAGAAAGGAAGGGAGAGAGGGAAGGGCGGGGTCTGAGGCTTTTAGTCAGTCCTAAGGGTTGGGTCAGGCTCATTTTTCTTCTGGAGCCTGTAAGGTAAGTGGGGCTTGGAGGGGGCTGGGGGTTGCGGGGCAGGGTTGGGGGGAAGCTGGCTAGGGGCTGAGGAATTGGGGAGGTGCTGGGGAAAGACATGGCATGCCCATCTACACATGGAACACAAATGGCTTGATCGGCCAGACAGGGCTCAGCACCTCCATGCCCAACTTCCCTTAAGAGCATAGAGAAGCCGAGCCAGGTTGGTTCGATCAAGCCTCTTGTGTTCCACGTGCTGCCAGTTGGGCACTCCATGTCTTTCCCCCAACACCTCCACGCTCCCCACTGGAGTGCCTGACCAGCTGCATGTGGAATGCAAATGGCTTGATTGACCCAACCGGGCTTGGTGCCTCTGTACCCTTAAGAGAAGCCGCACATGGAGGTACTGAGCCTGGCCAGGCTGATTAAGTGGCTGGTGTTCCATGTGCAACTGGCTGGGCACTCTGGTGGAAAGCAGGGAGATTTTGGGGGAAACAGTAGAGTGGCCATGCGGCCAGCGGTGCGTGAAACCAGAATGGCCCTGGAGTGGCTACCATGCCCTACACCACCTGGCTGCAGAGCCGTGCGGCCACAGAGCTTGCCCACAGAGCTGTGCAGCTGTCCGTGGGAAGGCAGCATGGGGTGTGGCAGTGGCTCTGCAGGCAAGCAGTGCAGCCAGCCAGGGGGAGGGGGCCCTCGCATGCGGTGGCTGCCATCACGCTATTGCGCCCTGCACTGCCTTCCCATGGCCAGCTGCATGGCTCTGCAGGCTGCACACAAGCTGCCTGGTCAGCCAGCTAGCTAGGAAAAGGGGGCTCACATGCAGCAGCTGCCACCAAACCACCAGTGCTGCTGTTGTGCCCCATGCTGCTTGCAGTCAGCTGTGGGCCGTGTGGTCAGCCATGCAGTTGGCTGTGGGAAGGCAGCGCAGGGTGCAGCAGCAGGTGGTGTGGTGGCAGCTGCTGTGTGCAAGGCCTTCTCTCCCCACCCTGGCTGGTTGCGCCGCTTGCCTGCGGAGCCACCACCACCTCACTGTTGCTTCCACGCCCTGTGCTACCTTCCTGTGGGCTCCGCGAGCAAGCTCCACGGATGCATGGTTCTGCAGGCAAGCGGGGCACGGCAGCGGCAGGGGGGGCCGGCGCC
>NW_005843261.1:190680-192873 GCF_000455745.1 Alligator sinensis | reverse complement strand
GGCTGCCATGTGCAAGCCCCACCCCCAAGCCAGGCAGCTTGTGTGCGGCCTGCAGGGGGGAACGGCTGCCCTTTCCCCCCCAGCCCTGCTCTTGTGAGCAGGCACAGAAAGAAACTCCCCTCCCCACCCATTCTTGCTCTGCCCCCCCCCAGCCCCTTCCCTTCACGGATTTTGGGTTTTTTATCAGAGAATTTGCAATTTTTTATCAGGGAAAACCAGGATCCCTGCTTATCACCACGTTTAATGCAAAGTCAAAAGGCATCACAAAACATTTGTTAAAGCTTTCTGTTGATGTTTGTGAATAATAATTTTGAAATTGTTCATATCATCTGTGTATTTATATCCTATACTTTGGGTATTAAAATAGTGATTTTTGGCATGCTTTTATAAAGCAATGTTTAGTTCCTGTGCCAAAAAGCCTGCATGCAGGCAATCCCTTGTGGTCAGCACTCACGTAGTAGAATGCAACCTCACAGCTTTGTGTATTGAAGCAGCTATCAGCCCCTAGAATTTTAGGTGTATTGTAAAGAAAGGGATATTCTTCTTGAATATTAACAGGATTTCTGGGTTCTCTCCAGCCCTGATTCAGGAAAGGAATTAAGCTTGTATTTAAATGTGCTAAATTCTATAGAGCAAACCCTCAAAAGATAAGCACCTGTTTAAATGCTTTCCCGTAAAGAGAACACTTTCCTGAGTAGCATCCTTTTGTTTATTTTCTTATACTTTTTAGAAATTAAAGCTAAGAAAAATATGAAGTGTTAATAGTTTGATTCATTTTAACCATTTTCTTCTTTCATGAATGGACCAACTTTTAAAAATATGCTGCTTAGTTTAGTTTTGTGACAAACACTTTTATTTGAACGTGTTGGTCAATGGACTGTTTGCTAACAGAGTTCCCTCATTAGACCATTGTTCCTGACCTTGGTCACATAGTATTGCTTTTCTTCCACTCTTGGATGACAGTAATAGCTATAAGCTGAAAAATTCAACAGAGAATCATATCATCACCTTTGAATGGTTTAGACAACCAATAATATAAGTTTCATTATCAATTATATTGTGAAGCTGTTTAGAAGGATATTTATAAAATCCTCTTGAGTTAATTCCTATAAATAAAAATAACTTTTCAAAAGTGTTTTAATAATGATATATCAGCCAGATTCTGGTGTAGGCAGCCTAAAAAGGAAAAGTTTTGAAGCTTTTTAAACTTTTCCTAATCCCTCAAGTGGCACTTCTTCTAACTCAATAGTATGCCCCAGGTATTTTTTTCTGGAAGACTTGATATCTCAGGTTTTTTAAATCAATTAAAAAAAATAATTATCAATGTTCTAATTATTGCTTTCTCTGAAAGATACTATTCACTACACATGTAGCCATCTCTACAGGGGTCAGCTGTAGCCTCAACACTTAGTAGAAGGTCAAATCCTATTATTCTAATATTATAAAAGCCTAAGTCTGCCTGCCTGTCTGTCTGTAATGCTATATTTGGACTTTGATTGGCTGACGGAAACAAGTGCTCCAAGCATGGGGGAACACCACCACGATTCTGAAGCTGCACTGAGGACCGGACAGAGGGTGGGGAGCCCAGGCCAGTTCTGGCCTTGGTTCCCCCACCCTGCTCCCTGCAAGAGGCAAAACAGCAGCAGCATGGGGCATTAGGTGGTGGCACTCCATCCCAGCCCCTTCCCCATCCTCCCTCCCCTCCAGTCATTCTTGACGGGCAATTGGCTAGTAGAATGTAAAGCTTATGATCTAGAGTGAATGCAACATGCTAGCTATTGACGTAGTAATGGATTATTTTTATGATTCAGCACCTAAATCTATATCTACCTTCAACACAAATCTATGTATATTGATGTCTGCATTGCATACTCGTGCATTCTCAATCACTACTGTGATATTTTTACTTTTTATTTTAAATTACTGAATGTATTAGGGCAATTTAACCTGTACATTTTACTATAGGATACCCAGAGGATAGGCTATAGTTTGTTGCACATAGCAGCACTGAACGTTTTCCTGAACAAATGAAACTCTTAGCTAAGCTCCCTTAGATTCATAGATTCATAGATGTTGGGGTCAGAAGGGACCTCAATAGATCATCGAGTCTGACCCCCTGCACAGGCAGGAAAGAGTTCTGGGTCTAGATGACCCCAGCTAGATGCATATCCAACCTCTTCTTGAAGACCCCCA